>NC_056745.1:954825759-954863259 GCF_019279795.1 Protopterus annectens
GGACAGATGGGGTAAGAAGGTGTACACATCTTCTACTTTAGCAATGAGGGCTTTAAATTGCCAGTTTCATATGTTGAAGTATCAGAATTTCCTCCTTTCTCAGCTAAAATCTAAAGTGGATGCTTTGGCAGAGGGCATAGAGTGTAAAGAATTGCAAGATTTGGTGCATGTATTTGAACAGGTGGGAAAGCATTCTTTGCAGTGTGGTTTTGATGCTTTACAGGCTTCTTCTAGGGTGGCTGCCACTGGTTCAGTTCTTCGTAGGCATGCCTGGCTTAAGGATCAGAATTTATCCGAGCATGTTAAAACTAGAATTCTGGATGCCTCTTTACAGTCTGAAGTTTTGTTTGGTCCCCCTGTGGAGTCTGTTTTGAAGAAAATGGAAGACAAGGCTAAGTCCATGCAGACTGTTAAAGATTTTTTGCAGGTGCAACCTCCAAAGTTTAGTAGAAATTGGCCTACTAAGGGGTGGACGTACCCTTCTTCTGATTCTCAGTCTAGGGGTAGATCTAGACGTGGTAGGGGCAGGGCTCAGAGTACCTTCAGGCCCAGAACATGGAGTTCGCCTGCTCAGTCTGCTGGTGAGGGTAGGGGCCAGTCCTTTCGAAAACAGGCCCAATGACCTGCATTTTCAGCTGCCAGATTCTTCTTGCCTGGCAGCTCCTTTGGGAGGAAAACTAGCTCTTTTCAAGCAAAACTGGCTTTTAATCACCCAGGACAAATGGGTATTGGACATTATAAACCAAGGCTACAAGTTCTATTTCCATACATTGCCTCCTTTCAAAGGCATGCCAGACGTTCCTCTTCAGCAAAGGATAGAGGCTCACAAACAGATTTCCTTACTTCTTCAAATGGGAGCTATACAGCCAGTTCCTCTGTCAGAGGTGGGTCTAGGATTTTATTCTCGCCTGTTTCTAGTACCAAAGAAGGGGAACACGTGGAGACCGATTTTGGACTTATCCATCCTCAACACTTATTTGGACATTCCAAAGTTCAAAATGCTGACGTTACAACAGCTTTTACCCCTGCTGGGAAAAGATCACTGGATGGTAACTCTGGATCTAAAAGAGGCTTATCTTCATGTTCTTATCAGGCCCAGTTGCAGGAGGTACCTGCGTTTTCGGGCTGGAAATTTACATTATCAGTTCTCTGCATTGCCCTTTGGCTTATCTACTGCGCCCAGAGTGTTCACAAAGGTTCTGGCTCCAGTGATGGCCTTTTTCAGGTTAGGAGGAATACAGATTTATCCTTATTTGGACGATTGCCTGATTATTGCACAAGACAAGGACGAACTTCTTCATCATGTACAGTATGTGATGGTAGTGTTAAGATGCCTAGGGTATTCTGTGAACGAAACAAAGTCCAGTCTAGTACCCTCTCAGGACATGTGCTTTCTGGGTGTGAGACTGAATACAGCTTCTCAGATGGCCTTTTTGACCCCGGACAAACAAAGAAATCTTTCTCTTTATTTCCATCAAATGTCTCTACAGTCCAGGCTGACTGCAAGGACTGTCCTTCAAGCCTTGGGGTTTATGGCATCTTGTATTCTGGTGCTTCCCAATGCCAAACTGCATATGAGGAAGCTTCAATGGTATCTCAAAAATGTATGGACACAACACTGCCAAGATCTAGACACTGTCATTCAGATGATTCCTTGCATTCAGAAGGAATTTTTGTGGTGGGCCCAGGAATGTCACCTAAACAAGGGACTCTCTGTGACCCGACCAGAGGCGAGTCAGATTCTAACGACAGATGCCTCGGACAAGGCTTGGGGAGCACACCTCAATGGAAAATGGGTGCAAGACACGTGGCCTGTCAGACTTCAACATTTGCATATCAACTTGAAGGAGATGTTAGCAGTTCAATTTGCATTGATAGCTTTCAAGGATTTACTTCACCCAGGGCAGGTGTTGATTCAAACAGACAACACTACTGTCATGTGGTACATCAACAAGCAAGGGGAACTCACTCGTACCCTCTTTGCAGGCAAGCGATGATTTTGTGGGAGACTGCTCTCAGTTTACACCTCAATCTTCAGGCAAGGTTCCTACCAGGAGCACAGAACTCCTTAGCAGATGTGTTGAGCAGACAAATAGTGGATCCTCACGAGTGGAAATTGGATCCTCATGTATTTCAAAAGTTGACAGTGTTATGGGGAACTCCAGACATAGATCTGTTCGCTTCTCCACTAAATTACCAGTTGCCAAAGTTTTGCACAAAATGTTTCATCCCACAGCTTGGAAGGTGGACGCTCTATCATTCAGTTGGAACAATCTTCATGTATATGCCTTTCCACCTCTGCCTCTTCTACCCAAGGTACTCTTAAAGGCCAGACAAGACAAGCCATCCATGATTCTGATAGCGCCGGATTGGCCTCGACAACACTGGTACCCACTACTGAGGAGTTTAGTACGAGAGCCTCCATGGCCTCTACCTTTGATTCCACATCTTTTGTCTCAGGAGGGCAATCACTTTCTCAATGTCAGGATTCAGTCTCTGCATCTAACAGTCTGGCATATTCTGTTTTAGACTCTGGAGGGTCTCAGCTTCCACAACAAGTTTTGAATGTTATTTTGGAGGCCAGGAGGCCTAGTACAAGGAAAGTTTACGCTGATAAATGGAGGAGATTTTTATTTGGAGCAAAGGGAAGGACTTTGATGTTTCCAAGCCTGATTTAAGTGTTTCTCTGCAATATCTTACTGAATTATTGGACAAGGGTTTGTCCTTCTCCTCCATAAAAGTTCATGCTGCAGCCATTTCTGCTCACTATGACTGTGACCCTCCTTTATTCTCTCATCCTTTGTTTAAGCAATTTCTTAGAGGGGCAAAGAACATAAGACCCCCACGTAGAGTTCCTACTCCTGCTTGGGATCTCAATTTTGTGTTGGAAAAACTTACTCTACAACCTTTTGAGCCTGCAGCTTCTGCCGAGTTGAAGTATTTGTCATGGAAGACTGCTTTTTTGTTGGCCATTACCTCTGCAAGAAGGGTTTCTGAATTACAGGCCCTTATGGCAGTGGAACCTTTCCTAATTTTTCATAAGGATAGGGTATCTTTGCGTACTAATCCTTCCTTTATGCCTAAAGTGATGTCTAGTGTGGCCTTGAATCAAACTATTCATTTGCCTACCTTTTATGCAGACTCCCAAAACAAAGGGGAGAAGATTTTGCATACTTTGGATATTCATAGGCAGTTGCGTTATTATTTGAGCAGAACCAAGGGGTTCAGGCAGTCTCAGCAGTTGTTTGTTTCTTTTGCTTTGGGTTCTCAAGGAAAACCTGTTTCGAAACAGACTATTTCTAAATGGATTGGTTTTTGTATTTCTTTCTGTTATTCCCATCATGGTAAGGAGATTCCGGCTGGAATCAGACCTCATTCCACTAGAGCTACTGCCACTTCTACTGCCTTTCTAAGGGGGGTAGCTACAAAAGATATTTTGGAGGCAGCTACTTGGAGTTCAGTGCATACTTTTTCTAAACATTACCATCTTCCTCTCTATTCTAAGTCTAGGGCTGGGTTTGCCACTGCTATTTTACAGGGCATTTTAGCAGCCCCTAATGCTTTATGATTTGGCCATCCTCCCTTTCCTCTGCTTTGGGATTCTACCCATATGTAAGGACTGCAGCAATGTGAGATGAAGAACATAGTACAGTTTTGTACCTACCATAAATGTAGATGTTCGAAGATCCACATTGCTGCAGTCCAATTTACCCTCCCTCCTTCCCCACTGTAGTTTGTATGGTTATATAGTTTGGGTGGTGGTTATTGTTGGGCATGTTTTTGGGAGGTATTCTGTTTTTGGCTGTGGCCTTTCTTTTTAGGGCCTTCTGACATCTGGGGCAAGAAAAGACTGAGGATATGACGTCGGTCATGCGCTTTTATACCCTGACGCTCTGATGTCAGATCTGAGCGCCCATGACCAACGTCAGCCTAATACTTTGGTATTCGGGCCGACCGAGGACAGCGGACTACCCATATGTAAGGACTGCAGCAATGTGGATCTTCGAACATCTGCATTTATGGTAGGTACAAAACTGTACTATATATATATATATATATATATATATATATATATATATATATATGTATATTTATAAAAAAAGTATTTGAATGGTTTAGAAAGATTGATTTGTGCCTTTTGGACTTGTTACACCGGGAATCCATTAATGTTCAGGAATACAATTTTATGTGGGTAGAATTAGCTAGTTTAGGAAAATGCTTTGCCATTCCTAAAATTCATTAGAATGAAAATGACCCACCATTCCATTATATCGTGCCTCAGAAATGGAGTGAAATAGAATTTATTTCTGAATTTGTAGACAAAATGCAAAATCCATTGCTACAGAAACTTAACTATTTTTAATAGACTCTTGGGTATTCTTAGGAACTTTTCAAATACCAGATAAGTGAACATGACCAAATGGTGGTCACCCTAGATGACGAAGTGTTTTACACCAGTATCCCACATGAAATGGGCATAGAGTTTGTTAGATTTTATGTAAGCAAATTTTCTCACCTTTCTGCTACTAGAATCCACACCATATGCAGTTTGATAGTTAGTATTAATCAACAACTTTTTCTGGTTTAACAAGATTATTTACCACCAAATGAGGGGTAGCATTGGGTGCTAAGTTAGCCCCTTCTGCATATCTAGTTTTGAGTACTTGGGAGGCAGAAGTTTTCTCAGAATTATATGGTTTCTCAAAAAGTAAACCTTATAGACATTACTTAGATTACATCAATTTCTTTTGTTGTTCCTTGCCATGAAAAGAACAATTTCTGAATAAAATTAAAAATAGTATTAACATTTCTAGTATTGACAGTTGGAAATAAAGTTCAGTTTGTAGATACTGATTTACACTTAGATCATTATAATCTATCATATACTATCATTTGCATTTTCAGAAAAAGAACACTTGGCACTTATAAGGGTGGTGTCATCTACATATTGTACTACTGATGCTGTGAGTGAGGAGGAATTGATTTGGTTGGTGACTAGTGAGAACAATAGTGGGCCAAGGATGGATCCTTGAGGGACACCTATGGATACTGGTAGCAGGGGGACAGCTAGTCTTGCCACAGGACTGCCTGCTGTCGACCAGATAAGTAGCTAGTAAACCATGATATAGTGGAGGAGCTGAGGCTTAGGGTAGATAAAGTTTGGAGAAGAATGTTATGGTCTACCATGTCAAAGGCTTTAGATAAGTCTAAGAAAATGGAAGATACAAACAGTCCCTTGTTTTTATTGTGGTTAACTATATCTGTAAATGATAGTAATGCTGTGGTGGTGCTGTGTGATGGTCTAAAGCCATGCTGGGTTTTGGAGATTAAGTTGTTTTGTAAGATGTACCGAAGTGGTTGGGAATATACAACTCTTTCTAATATCTTGGATAGAGGTGAGAGTATTGCGATTGGGTGGTAGTTGGTGATTTCTAAGGAGTTGCCCCCTTTGTGCAGTGGAATATTATGTGTGATGTTTTCCACAGGGTGGGGACTTTGAATTCTGCAAGTGACCTGTGTATGAGAATGGACATGGGATAGGCTATGGCGTCTGCTGCTATCTGAGGCAATTCGGCTGGTAGGGTGTCAGCAGCTCGTGTGGTTGGTTTGAATTTCTTAAGGAGCTTTGAAATAATTTTAGTGGGTACAGGGTGTAGGAAAAAGTTGATGGTATTGTTTTGAGTAGTAGGGTGGGTTTTACTAGCACCTGGTATAGGGCTACTAGTGGTATTGAGGGCATTGGTAAGGGTTTGGACTGTTTCGGTAAAGAACTTATTAAATTGTGTGAGAATGTTGTCATGGTTGTTTGATAGTACTGGGGTTGGGGTGGTGGCTTTAACTGGGTGGATTATGTTTTTGTAGTAGGTACTTTTGTCTAGTTTGATTTGTTTTTTGGCTTTGTTTCGAAGTTCTTTGTAGGTTTGCCTCAGATTACTGGTTTTGTTGTTTTGATATTGACTCCAGGCCTGATCCTTCTCCTTCATTGTAGTCTTAGTATCTTTAGTTAGCCATGGAGCATAGTTAGCTTTTAGTCTTATAGTTCTGGAGGGGGCATGACAGTTTAGGATTTGCAGGAAAGTGGAGTTAAAGTACTCTACGGCATCATCTAGAGATAGTAGTTTTAGGGGTGTCCAATTACATCTTAGTAGTGAATTGATGAAGTCAGTTGTTTTAAAGGTCTTTTTGTTATGTATTACTCTGAGCTTTGGTTGGCTTATGTAATGGAGTCTGTTCCGAATTAGGTAGATTGGTTGATGATCACATAAACTGTCAGGTAGACAGCCAGAGTGCCATGCTAGAGTGGGGTCAGATAACAGAATCCAGTCTAAGATGGATTCGCGTTTTGAGGTTTTGTCTGTTCTGGTTGGGTTGGATATAATTTTTGTAAATCTATGGAGGTTAATGTGCGTTTTTGGAGTGTGGCTAGAGCAGTTCAGTCAATAGTAAAGTCACCTAATAGTACAGTTTATTGTGGCATGGAGTTTGAGATCCATTTTAGCAGGTTTTCCATTGTAGTAGTGTTATTGCCTGGTGTAATGTAGCCACCTGCAATAATGATATGTTTGTGTGAGTTTAGTTTTAATTTGGCAAGGATTAGTTCAACATCTTTGATTTCTTGGGTGTTATAATCAATTTGTTCAATCGTGAGATGATTTTGGAACAATATCGCTACGCCACCTCCCTTTTTTCTCTACTCTATCTCTGCGTATTATGTTATAGCCGTATGTATATGTTTAACACTATATATCTATATATATATATATATATATATATATATATATATATATATATATGTAGGTATATATAGATGTATATATCTAACAGTATGTATTATATGTGTGTGTATGTATGTATGTATATATATATATATATATATATATATATATATATATATATATATATATATATTAGTAGATATGTCTACAGTATGTATATAGGTATATGTATAGCAGTGTATATTTGTATATGTATAACAGTATAAATATATATAAAACTAAACAAAGCAAAAGAACTGGTTTTGTTTAGAAGATGAAAAACTTAAATATAGAAAAAAATTCTAAAACCATGTAAGAAGGAAAATAGCAAAAACAGACGGTATTGAGTGCTAAAAGAACAGGTGTGGTACTGATGGAACAGACAGTACATTTCAAACTTAGAACGGAACTTGGTGGATGTAAAAAAAGGTTCATATAAAAAGACTGTGGGCCGGATTCACGAAACCTGTAAGACTTAATATGTTTTACTCGGAGGCTGCAGTTGAACGGTATGACATTAGCATGCCATGCATAATCATGGGGGCATGCAGAATCATACCCTAGGCTAACACGGTCCGTGTAGGTAAGTAGGGGGTGTGTCCGAATGCCGAGTACTCCAAAGGGACACGCCCCCAGAAGAGTCAGAGGCCTGAAAGTAAACACCCACGAGCGAGTCCTTAGAAATGTCAAGGAACACAACACCACAAAACCCTACTGAAAAATGTGTAAAACGTAAAAATTGCAGTATCATTTTTTTTTTTTATAATTTCAAAAATTTTTGCCCGCAATTGCGCTCGTTTGTGAGGGTATGCCATTCGCTCAGCTACAGTTAGCAGATATGACATTGAAAAGTATATAAGATCTACATATGCAAATTAAGCTAAGTAGCAATAGCGTAGCGGTAGAGACGTTGGCCAAAGAGGAGGTAGTCACGGTTCGAGCCTCCACAACATCAGTCACCATTTTTATTTAAATAAATATGAAACAATCCCCTGACATATATATATATATATATATATATATATATATATGTATATATATATATATATATAAATATATTACTATAATTTAAGTAAAATGTAATGAAATGGACCATGTATTTATGAAGAAATCCGACAGAATAATTTATAAAAAAGGATTATAATTGCCCATAGCTGAGCAGCACTTTAACAAGCTGCATATGAGTGCCTGTAGGTGAGCAGCACTTTAACAACCTGCATTTGAATGCCCATAGCTGAGCAACACTTTAACAAGCTGCATTTGAGTGCCGTAGGTGAGCAGCGCTTTAACAAGTGTAATATGAGTGCCCGTAGCTCAGCAGCGCTTCACCCAGCATAATATGAATGCTCATAGCTAAATAACGCTTTACCCAGCGTAAGCCGTTTGCGCAGAGCTGTGCAGCATGCCAATCAGCTTACCGTCGGGCAACATTGGGCAAGCTGTATCAAAGCCGCCTTTACACAGACACACCTCCTAGCCTGTCTAGACATTAGTAAAAAAAAAAAAAGCAATGCCAAGGGTCGAACCCGGGATACTGTGCACTATAGTCAATGTACTGAACCACTAAGCCATGACAGTTGTATTGAGAAATACAGTATTAGCATATATATAGGAATGAATGAAAATAGAACCATGACAAAGCAGGTTTGCTTTAAGCTGATAAATATCCAAAATGGCCAATTAGAGATAAGTGCGGGAAAACTGGCATATATAAGCCCCATAGGCGGGAATACACACCATAACTGATTGTGGTACCCATTTGCAGTCAGGATGGCAGGTGCAGGAGAGGGAAATCGCTTTAGAGCACAAAGGTGGGGTGTTGAGGAGTCAAAATATATGGTTTGGCTCCTAGTCCATGATCATGAAGCACAACTCATGCAGGGCCAGGTTCAATGGGGTGCGTACAAGGCAGAGGCATGGAACTGGTTGGCACATGATCTCACCAGTGCCACAGGCATTCCAAGGACTGGTGAACAGGTCCATCACCACCATGCGGACCTGATGCGACGAAAGGAGGACCAACTGAACCGTTGGATCCAGGAGGCCCGCCAAATGCCCAATGCCCCACTACTGAGTAAGTATCCATGTAATTATGTTTGTAAGAAATGCTATCCTAGCCTATAGTATGGAGAGGTATGTTCCAATATTCCTTCATTTATATTACAGCTGCAGGTGTCCGTTCCACGAATCAGCGAGCCTATGCTGATAGGCTGCTGAGGTTGCGCCACCAGGCAGGTTAGTAATTATTTAGCTGGTACTGTTATAGAATATAAGTGAGACAGATTGTAAAAGAGTTCATTGTTGTAACCCAGTAATAAAGGTGAAATAAGCCTGGAATAAAGATTCTGCTAGTATTGTAAGATTAGATACATGATGCAGCCTGGAAAAGAGTGTATTGCAATCCAGTAATAAAGATTAAACAAGTCTCAAATAGAGTTTCCACCTGTATTGTAATTTCAGATAACTGCTTCAGCCTGAAAATGAGTGGTGATCAATCAACAAAGGGTAGACAAGTGTCGAATACATCCTTGTAAATTCTGCCATATGAAATAAGTGAGTCAGCTGGAAAGGATTGTTGTAACCCAGTAATAAATGTTAATAAAGCCTAGAATTAAGTACCATTGTGAAATGTAAATATAAAATAAGTGAGAGGGTGTGAGAAAGACAGTTTGAAGCTACCAAGAAAGCTGTAATAAGTCTGGAAAAAAGGTATACTGCAGTCACTACATAATATTATGTTGCTGTACCCTTGCATTATGGAGATAGTATGGTTGTATGAAATGATGAACATCCACAGTTGTCTAGACCCATATAAATCAAACGTAGCAGGATGCTGTACCTGAACACAGCCAGATATGAACATATACGAATAAAAATGGCATGTATATTAATGTAGCAGTAACATCCCCATCACCAATATTCCTAAGGTTACATACAGGAAACTGTACTAATACATGTAGGGGATATATATCTGCATCTACTAGGAATGTACAGTATATGTATAGGTAGTGTAAGCTGTTAATGTAATATTTCTCCACCCTACCCTGTTTTCACAAATTATGCCATTCCACACCAAACTGGGTATGTGTACTCACAATTAATTACCATGGACATTTGTCCTGTTGGTTCATACATATCTGCATGTACGTTGACGCATGTGCCCTGTTCACATATCCAAACCTGATGGCCTGTTTCCACCAATCAACCCTGCATGCTGTTGGAATGTGCACTGTTGTTCTAAATATGCATGTGTCATGCTTGCTGCTCAATGTTTGGAATTCATGGGTGTTTGGTTAATGGGAATACTGATGCATGCTGTTACAACTAATTTTGAATGGTGTTGTTTGTTACTAACCCAAAATGCCATAAAATACTGCTAAACATTGGACAACAGGGAAGGCGGGTTCCAGCGGACCCACCTCTCCCACCTCAGCTGGCGAGTGCACCTGGCACCAGTGCCCAGGCCGGGACCTCCTCCTCCAGTGGCCCTGTGCCACCTTTTGGTGGAAGCGCTGCAGGGGATGGGGTTCATCTCCCCCTCTGCAAGCGTGGCCGTAGGAGAGCCCCCACTCACCCTCCATAGGGTCCGGTCTGTGGTGCCTAGTGAGATCAGGCGTTCTGTGACTGATCCCCTTACTCCATCTCGATGCGAGAGTGGCGCAACTCACGGGTGTGGCTGCCCATCCTATCCAGCCCCCAGCACAGCCCCGGCCTGGGCTGTGAAGGCGCAGTGGTAACTGCCCATGGGTGGGGATCTCAGTTCCACTGTTGCCATCTGTGGGCTCATGGGCTTGCGATATCCAAACATCCGTCCCCGTCAATTGTGTTTACCCCCACATGTGTCATACTCCGCCCCTGTATGCGTCTTGTTTGTCTTTTCTGTTAACCTCCCCAACCTACCTCCCCAAATATACCTACTTCCTGTACCTCACATTCCACTCTCACCTGAAAAAAAAAAAAAAAAGGGCACTCTGTTCCCACAAAAAAATTACGCCCCATACATAGCTGCCCAATTCGCACACATGTCCGCTGAACATGTAAACTGATAATTCTAATTAGCAGTACAACATATTTTGTTGTCCTCACCCCTCTCTCAGGGGTGGAAGGTTTCAAATTTCACACCAAATTTCAGACATATGCACAGCTGTTGCTGATAAAGAAATGGGCAGCTATGGACCTTCCCTACATCCTTCCTGCACATCCCAAGCTTATTTTCCTACTGTCCTACCCTCTTTGTGCCCCCTTTTTCACCACTTTCCTATTTCCCCATTTTCTTTTCTTTAAAAGAAAACAGCGTGGATGTTAGTGGGAGTAAGCACTTTTAAGCAGTGGTCAGCGGGTGTGCGCTTAGCTAAGCATAGATAAGCGTAGCTAAGCATCGCACAAACTCGTGCAAACCCGCTTACAACTGCTTAAAAGTGCCTTAGTCAGTCTGTATGACAAGGCCTGTAATCTGCTCATAGGCAAAATAAAATATCCCTGTCAGTCTCGAACCCCAGACCTTGGAAACACTAGTCTGCATGAATTACCACTGAGCCACAGCAGATATACAAGACCTTGGTGCTGAAAGAAATATATCATGAAATACAGGGAGTGAACGTAAAGGGAAACTAGGAAGGCCATTACACAAAGCTTGTTCTGTGTATCTTTACTGGCAATTCTTGTGGAATTGCATTACATTAGTGTGAGAAGAGAAACAGCCATGCTAGTAGGTAATAATGTTACAGTAGCACCTTACAAACCCCACACAGTATCAGAGCAGGATAAACACCGCCATATTTGAATAGGTAAGAGGCCAGACCTCCCAACTGTGACTGATTTACAGGGATGTCCCTGATTTGCAAACAACTGTTACCTGTGCCCCACTGACTCCCTGTGAAATGTACTAACAGTAGGCAGAAAGGTGGGGAATCCCACATAATGGTAACTGTCAATAAGTTAAAGTAGACACTACTTGCATGGCAGAAATGGTGTAGTAATACATATGCTCAAAATACCCCACAGTCACAACTGCAGAATATCTGAAATATATCACGGGTGTATCCCACTGATATGTACCTTTCCCTGAGGCTGGTCAAATATATACCTGAGAGTATCTGAGGCCTGCAAGTGTCAGAAACACACAGGCATATCAGCCTGTCTGCTGTTACATACTCTGCGAATAGCTGTAGAATTACTTCCACAAGTATGCCCTTATGTAGGAGTACAACACGGAAATATCAAAGGATGTAGCCATCTAACATACTAATGACAGTATAGCAGTTCACAAGCACTGCATGTGCCTGATATTCATAATTGTTAGTACAATATACTTAGTTGTCCTCACCCCTCTCTCAGGGGTGGAAGGTTTCAAATGTCACAGCAAATGTCGAACATATGTACAGCTATTGCAGTTAAAGAAATGTGCAGCTATGGACCTTCCCTACACCCAGCCTGCACATCCCTAGCTGGTGTCCCCACTGACTTCCTGCTTCCTGCTTACAACTGTTTAAACGTGCCTTATTCACTCTGTATGACAAGGCCCTAGTACTGCTCAGCAGCAAAATAAAATACCCCTGTAAGTGTCAAACCCCAGACCTTGGGCTCACCAGACTGCATGAAGTGCCACCAAGCCACAGCAAACATATAAAACCTTAGTGCTGAAAGAAATATATCATGCATTACAAGGAGTGAATGTAAATGGAAAATAGGAAAGCCATAGCAACACATTCCAGTAAAGACAAATATCGGGCATTTAATGAGTGAATGTAAAGGGAAAATACAAAAGCCATAGCAACACATTGCAAGAACTACTGTTGTATGCCAGTTAATCCTCAAATCCCACAGGTAAGTACATACCCCCATGTAAACAGTGTTAGCATTAGCAGGTGTGAGTTAATATACACACTGAGAAGAGTGAACTGGAAGAAGCAACAGTCAGGTTTCAGTACAACATGCATTTCAGTGGCTACAACACAGCATTAGATATGAGAGATATACCAACCTTCTGACTCACACAACAGTGTCCACAGCAAACCAGCATGGTCCCCACCTTGCAAAACTGAAAGGCCTACACTTACCTAACCTATCATTTTATAGCAGTGTCCTGAAATCACAGTGAGAACTGCAATTACCACACAGCAGGCTGCATGCAATTACTAAATGCTGGCCACCAATTGGTGCAGAGACCATCACATGCACATGTGCAGATACCTACAAAAGCAGCCTGTACTGCCAGTCCATACATGCAATAATAGCATTGCAACAACTGGGGGGAGAGAGAGAGAGAGATAGAGACAGAGACCAAAAATAAATAAAAAGCCAGCCAGCCAGCAAGGCAGCCAGCCAGCAAGCCAGCAGAAAAAAGCTGTCAGAGACAAAGGTAATGTAAACTACATAATCTAATAATCTACATACTGTGAACCCTCCATATGTGTTAGCAGTCTGTATCTATATGTATATGCAGAAGGGCATAGGGCAAGGGACATACTGCAGCTGTTAGTGAAGGCTGGACATACATATGTAGTTGAAGGTTGCTATATGCACATATCAATGTAGGTTGTAGTGTGTGGCATTGAAAACAGCATGCAGTGCAGGTATATGTCATGTGGTGGTGAACTTCTGTGGGACTGAGCCAGTGAGGCCTGCTACAGCTATACGGCCTGAGGACAGCATAATGCATTATGCACAACACTGTGCAATATCATTACAGAATGGTATGTCTCACAACTGTTTCAGAAGTGATATTCCCACCATGAAAGGTGGTAAGTCTATGTGCTTACATGTGTATGTATATGTACAGCAATGGATGTTTAGAAGTGTGTGTATATATATCTATACATATATATATATATATATATATATATATATATATATATATATATATATATGATCAAGGCATGGACTGAACACCTTGAGCAGCATCTTACCCTCACCTAGAATGATGCCATGATGCCACAGTACAAAGACAAAATGATCGATTTTAACAATTGGCTAAAATGTTGGTGTCATTCAAAGGGGATCCAGTGTCTGTCAGCCTGGGATGACATGCTCGACAAGCCACGTTGCTTCACTATGGACGGCTTGCACCTGTCACCATTGGGCTTTCGGATATTGGCAAAGGCTCTTGCCACCCCCATAGTGCCTTTTTTAGGCAAGGCTCAAAAGTCAAACCCACCCCCATAGACAGCACAAGGAACAAGAAACTAAGGGTAATGCTGCTAAAGGCCAGAAGTCTTAACCTCAAGATGCACGCACTCGAAGCTCTCCTCAGTATGGAGAACATCGATATCTGTGCAGTGACAGAAACCTGGTCAAGGCTCCAGAGAGCACCCCAGCACTACCAGGCTATAACTCATATCATGCTTTTCGGCCCCAAAACCCGGACCGAACCACAAAAGGAGGGGGAGTTTCCATATTTATCAAGGATATCTACACCTCCAGGTTAGTGGCATTGCACGAAGTATCAGAGACCATCCATGTGCAACTAACAGTGGGCAAGACTGCTTTTCAGTTTATAGCATCCTACAGACCACCTTCTTAAAGTCAGGAATCCCACTTGGCTTTCCTGAAAACATTGGAGAACATGAAGATCTCTCCGAACACCATTATATTGGGCGACTTCAACTACCCAAACATTGACTGGGAGCACTACTCAAGCCCCAGCACCTTAGCGCAAAGGTTCCTGGAAGTTATAAACTCAAATGCTATGGAACAACTAGTCCCCACTCCCACAAGAGGGGACAACATACTAGACCTGATCATTACCAACATGGGGACTGTATGCTCCACACCAGAAGTATATCCCTCATTGGTACGATCAGACCATAAATTAATTTCGCTGGATGTCCACATCCCGACCCCACCCCCAGCCCAGAAAACCACAGTGAAATACTTCTCAAAAGCGAACTTCTCACTTCTCAAAACCGAAGTGGAATCCTTCAAGGCCCCAGGGCCAGTGGAAACTACGGCCCAAACTGCAGAATCCTATATAAACGCATTCTACGGACATCTCCAGGAATGCATGGATCATGCTATCCCAAACAAAATCAAGACCCAATCATCCAAAGGCAGACGTCCAGTCTGGTGGACCCCTGCCATAAATAAACTGTACAACAGAAGGAGGAAGCTACTACATGATAGAGCAAAATCCCTAATAGGGAAGGCATCTCTGATCAGTACTAACAAAAAATTACGATCCCTCATAAAATCCTCCAAGGCCAGCTTCGAGAGAATTGCACAGGACACCAGAGACAATCATAAGGCTTTTTTCAGTTATGTTAGGAACCTGGGATGCAACTCCCAGACTTGTTCTGAGTTGATTCTAAATGACAAAAAATACACTGAACCCACAGACATCGCCAATATCCTGGCAGACAGGTTCAGTGCAAACCCCCCCCCCCCGCCCAAAAGAGCAAGTATCTATCCTGGCAGAGGGCTGCCTCCCAAACATCTCTGATGCTCAGGTGAAGGCTGCCCTCTCCAAAGCAAAAAACACTGCTTCCATGGGACCAGATGGCGTCCCAGGTTGCGTCCTACATGAACTCCAAGAGGAACTAATCCCTCAAATAAAACAGCTATACAATCTCAGCCTCACTACAGGATATGTGCACACAGAATGGCGTACAGCAACAGTGGTCCCACTCCACAAAGGTGGAGCCTCTACGAACTCTGGAAACTATAGCCCCATAAGCCTGACTAGCTTAGTCTGCAAGGCTATGGAGAGGATCATCATGGAGCTTTCAAAGACATTGGGGACCTACAGACACTAGATCCTACCCAGTTCGGCTTTGTCAAGGGCAGATCCTGCCTTTTGAACCTGGTTGACTTCTTCAAAACAGTCACCAAAGCCATAGATGAAGGGAAGGTAGTCCACACAGCCTATCTGGACCTTGCAAAGGCATTTGACACAATACCCTACTCGGGCATCATAGATAAGCTATCCAGCTTAAATATAAACCCCTATGTCACAAGATGGATACGCAAACTGGCTGAAAGACAGAACCCACAGAGTGAGAGTTGCTGGAGCCATGTCAGACTCGAAACCGGTCACAAGTGGTGTCCCACAGGGTTCTGTCCTGGGACCACTCTTGTTCAGTATATACTTTTCCGAGGTACAGGCAAACATGGGAGGACTATGGCTCACCAAGTCCACAGACGACTGCAAACTGGGCGCCATAATCAACTCTCCAGCTGACACAAACATCCTTCAAAAAGGTCTCACAGAGACAGATAACTGGTGCCAGCGCCATGGTTTAAAGCTAAATGCCAAAAAATGTATAGTCATACCCTTTGGCAAAAACAATGTGCCCACAAATTACCACATAGGCGGAAACCCATTAAGTACAGAGAAAGTTATTAGGGACCTGGGGACCCAAGTTGATAGCAATCTCTCCATTGAAGGCCACATTGCCAGAGTGGTTAGAAAGACCTTCTTCATAGCCCACTTCATCACGAAGGGTTTCACATCTAGATCAAGAGAGGTAATCCTGCCCTTTTATTCATCCCTCATCAGGCCCATCATAGAATACAATGCCCCTTTTGGGATGTACCTTACCCGACACCTGCAGCAATTAGAAAGACCCCAAAAGTATCTCACCAAGAGGATCAAGGGTCTCAAACAGATGCCATATTCTAATCAGTCAAAAAAACTCCAGCTCTACTCAGATACATACCGCCTACTTCGAGGCGATCTATGCCTGACATACAAAGCTATGTCAAATCCAGAATTAATGGACATGCTCCACCTCAGTAAATCTAAATCCCTTAGAGCCACATGCTCGAGGGACTTGAACCTCAGCACAGAAATAAATAGAACTTGCTAGAGGGGCAGGTTCATAACCCAGAGGCTCCCTTTGCTCTGGAATAGAATTCCAGTTCATGTGAGGCAGAGCACCTCACTGAATCTCTTCAAGAAGAATCTCGATAGGTGGATGGGGGATCGTAGGTTTGTCCCAGGGATTACTCCCGTGTCACTATTAGAGAGAGGCACAGTAAACTAAATCTTAAAAAGGGCACAGTATACTCAAATCAAGGGGTGGCGTAAGCCATACAGAATCGGGCTAGGCTTATAATTGCCCCAGGGCAGATAGCCTAGTATGAACCTATGAACCTATATATAGATATATATATATATATTATATATATATATATATATATATATATATCCATAGATAGAGATGTATGTACAGATAGATAGAGATATATAGATAGATAGAATATGTATATACATATATACAGATAGATATGAATGTCTGTAGATATATATATATATATATATATATATATATATATATATATATATATATAGATATATATACATATATGTATATATATTTACATATATATATATATATATATATATATATATATATAGATATATTGATATATATATATATATATATATATATATATATATATGTAAATGTATATGTGTATATATATCTATATATATATATATATATATATCTATATATATATCTTCTTCTTCTTCTTTCGGCTTTTTCCCGGTTAGGGGTCGCCACAGCGGATAACCTTGTCCGCACATTGAATGGCAGTGGAGTTTTACAGTGTCGAGTTGCCAGCCCGGCGCCCAACCTTCCACAGAAGGCACACTCACACGCACACCTAGGGCCAATTTAGAGTGTCCAATCCCCCTGCAGCATGTCTTTGGGATGTGGGAGGAAACCGGAGCACCCGGAGGAAACCCACGCGACCACAGGGAGGACATGCAGACTCCGCACAGAAGGCACCCCAGCCGAGGATCGAACCGGAGGACCTCTTGCTGTGAGGCGGCAATGCTAACCACTGCACCACCGTGGCCGCCCCATATATATATATATATATATATATATATATAAAGCGAGAGTGAGAGAGGGGGACATGGGGGCAGATGTACTGCAACAGGTGCCTGGTGACCAAGGCATGGACTGAACACCAGTGTTGATACTGCAGTACCATACCCCATTCCAAAACATATTACCCACTAACTACCACATAGGTGGTTGGCCGCCTACCACTGCTGGTGTCAGAAGGGAGCATGGGACACAGGTGTACAATAGCCTCCCCTTTGATATCTACAGTGGCACACTGGTCTTGTAATCCCTGTACATGGTACGTGTCATCACAAAAGGTGTGTCAGCTGGGAAATATAAGTCAGTGTACCCCTCTACACCTCACACTATGCAGTATGTATCTCCCATGAGAACTACAGCAAGTGGAAAGGCCACAGACATACCTAACAAAGACTGATAATGCCCTCAAACACATTCCCTATGCAGACTGACTCTCAAAACCACAGCTAGAGTGCCTTGCATACTTCCTACACAGAGGTTACCACTGCTGGACATGCACAGTTATGTCACACCCATACCAGTTGGCCACCCACCATGGCAACACCTCACAATCCGTCCAGCCTACATGACCTAGGGCCCTAATCCTTGTCACCGCACTAAACAGCACATGCTGGAGGTACAGGTTTCTATACACAAATATGCCATACCCTGGACTAAACCACCCAGCATTAACAAACAAGGCTCCTTATTAGTAGATGTCATACATACCCCTGATGAATGTTATGGAGATAGGTAATATGCCCTGTGAGTCACCTCTGTGTAACCGTTTCACAGGAGCAAGTAAAATCACGTGTCCCAAAGGGCAGCATATGGCTAGGCTGCCGTAGGCCCAGGGCCAATAGCATAGTACCTACCTATGACACAATGCACACACACATGTACTCAGTGCAATACCAGCTATGTGACATTGAATGAGTGTGACACTGATTGTGTGCAAGGTCTGTAAAGGTGTGATAGCTTAGTGGGAGTTTGTGTCTGTCATGGTAGTTGGTGTCCTTGGTGTGAGGCCAGAGAAAGATGTGTCAGTTATCGGGATGCAAACATAGTAGATTGGCATATGTTGTGCCGTACTTCCCTGTGTACGACTGCGGTGTCCCATCGTAGGCAGAAGCAATACATGTATGCTCAGTAAGTGGTACTGCTGTTGAATCCAGCTCACATATGAACTGTTGTACTACCTGATGTTGTAGTCCTAAACACTACAGTATGGTTTATGCTCACATTCCCTGGTAACACTGTCTGGTGTGTTTCCTGTAGTCTGCACAGATTACATACCTCATGCATAGGTATCTGTAAGTAGGGGCACACAGTACTATAAGGTACACAGTTAATGCTCATCTGTGTTGTTATACATTTGTGTGTTGTATGTATGTGTAATGTGTGTGTAATGATGCCTGTACCATGGCCGCAATCACATGTGTGTTACAGGGTATGTGTGTGTACCTATCAGCATGTATACTCTGTGACAGCAGTATGCTGGCTATAGTAACAACTGTGCACATGTCAGGTAGGGGTATGGCATCAAAGACTAGGGTGGATTCCCGTTGAAACTGTAAATGTGCATTGCATTCATTGCATGGGATGACAATATTCTTCATCCATTAGCTTGATACATACCCCCAGTGTGAGGTTGTGCATTGTATCCCACACAGTGTGCCGAGTGCTTGTGTATACTAGTTTGTTGTATGGAGTGTGGCAGGCACTGTCAGACAGTTGTGGGCTGAGCACTGATATGTGGTATCGAACATGTGTATCCCTTGATAGACAGATGCTATATATGGCAGTTAAGTGATATCAGTACATTAGAATATTAAGTGTGCCACATGACTTGCTCACATATTTTCCTTTTCCTTCCAGGGTGATGGTACATCAGCGAAACCCACTGTATACAGCAGCAGAGGATCAGGAGATCCACCAGAGCCTGGTGCAGAATTACTGTGTGCTGTTTTCCAGGACCAGCCAGAACCAGCATGAGAGGGCTGCACTGTGGCAAGATCTTGTCCGTCGGGTAAATGACATAGGCATGCATAACCGGATATATGAGCAGGTACGCCATCACTGCAGTGATTTAATTAGACATGTCCGGCAGCGTGCGTCTGATATCCACAGACAACAGCTTGCCACAGGTGGTGGGGTACCTATCCGCCCCCACCCTCACCAGTGTGGAGGAGCACTTCCTAAGTGTTGTGGCTCCAGGCCAACAACAGCAACATCCACAAACAAGTGTCATCATGGAGGCCGGAGCCACCCAGCATGTTGAAATGGAGCATGCAGGTAACATGCCATATCTGTAGTTGACTGATCTCTGTACTGGTAGTTTATGCATGTGTGAGATGTGTACTGTTTGTGTAGCTGTTAACCTGCCTATTCTTCTGCAAGATTGATATTCTGTGCATAATCTGTACACCTGTGAAAGCCACCTGTTGTACTACTGTACTTTATCATACTCGCAGTATCAATGGCACAGTTGTGGCCACTGGCAATCGTTGTCATATTTTTGCAGGTCCCTCTGGAGTGACAGCAAGGCAGTCAATCCATGCTGGTGCGTGTGTAATAACAATACTATTGCTAATGACATGTGCATGTCATATGGAGGTGTAGTCTGTGCACATGTAACACACCTACGCATAATGCATGCTGTGCATGTTTGCTGTGAGACTATGCATATCCCATTATTCTCAATAGCTGCCCCACTCACATGCAATACACAGAGCATGACACACGTGTGGCAACACAGTACTGGACATTGTATAGGCATACCTGATACACATGTAAACAACACACACATACCTGCTACACATGTCCAATTATGACACCTGCTGTATGGCCACCCTTCAGTATCCCACTTCTCATCTACGCAGCACACATAATATACCTGAGGGGTAGAGGCCTATCATGTCTTTGTGCAAAAGTCTTGAACAAATAATACATTCATGTTAGTCAATGCTCACTATTGGCCACCTTACAAACCCATGTAACAAGTGGCTGTGTAATTGTGGATGTAGTCATGTTACTGCACGTCAGGTACAGCATGCTAGCTGCCTGCCTGGTACACATTATTATTGTTCACTGACCACAAGAAGCATGTTGATCATGGCTCATTTACTACACCACATCCAGTTCCGCCGACCACAAAAGTACACATAGCAGTCATTGCGTAGCACCGTCATGTGTTGTGTGTGTGTCTGTGTGTGTGTGTGTGTGTGTGTGTGTGTGTGTGTGTGTGTGTGCAAATATATGCACCCACAGCTTGTAACACTTGCACAACATTGTTATGTCCTTGTACACATAGTGTCCCAGGGTGGAGACAATTACTGAACAACTACACACAAGCATCAATTACACGTATACTGTTATTAACAAGGGCTGTCCACACTTGCACGGCATGGTCCTGTGCAACCCATAATCTTCATGCTGACACGTGTGCAGTGATGTTTTTCCTTATGATACTGTCACCCACCCTAAAACAGTATTGTGTATTTGTTGGATTGCAGGTGTGTCTGTGTTTGTATCTGCTGTACTGAGGAGTATGCTGTGCATGTCTGCATGTGTGCCTGTGCACATGTGTGCCTGTGCACATGTGTGCCTGTGTGCATGTGTGCTTGTGTGCCTGTGCGCATGTGTGCATGTGTGCCTGTGTGCATGTGTGCCTGTGCGCATGTGTGCCTGTGCGTCTGTGTGCATGTGTACATGTGTGCATGTGTGCCTGTGCGCATGTGTGCCTGTGCGTCTGTGTGCATGTGTACATGTGTGCATGTGTGCCTGTGTGGTAATATCATGTACACATTTGTAAACTGTGTTTCCTATCTTCCTCTCACAGGTTCTGATGTTGATGTGGTGGAGTGCAGCAGGGAACCTGAAGCCACTGCTGGGGATAGTGATTATGATGATACATGTGTAATGGCACAGGGAGGTGTGACAGGGTCTGTCGTTGGTCAGCCAGTTGACACTACACAGCAGTCAACCGCATCAATGCGCACAGTCATCCTGCCTATACATCCATTGTCACCAATGTCCATAGCTGAGGGACATCATACAGTGGGCATTGACCAGGGTAGTGTGGTATCATTGGCACATGCAAGCAGCCATGGCCAGATTCCTGACATGGTACCACACAGGCAGATGTCCAGGGGTTCTCGTGGGAGCATCTGTGGTCGTACTGCCCCTGTCAGACGTGCCCACAGAGGTCTTTCAACCTCAGCTGTGTTCCGGGCTGTAATGCAGGCACAGGCACGTATGGAACGGTACACCAGACAGGGTCTGAGGGAGCTTAGAGCACATCGCACCGCTATGAATGACACTATGCGTGACATTGCGTCTGCCATCCATAACATCAGCGAGGTCATTGATAGACGTTGGGGGGACACATTAGATCTCTTCCACAACTACATGTCCAGGAGCCAGGACAGTGCAGGATGGTTGAGGCATTGACGTGGACGTATGCCAGCAACATTATCAGCTGGCAGTCGTCGCAGACGACAAAAACCTGCAGCCGTTCCCATAGTGCCAGTACCAGCCCCAGCAATGCTGGGTCTGTGCTGTCATTAGACCGTCCGAGAAGACCACGTGCACATGGCTCTGGACAGTCCCAGCAGGGACATGTGTCCAGTCAACAACCCACTGCTTCTGATGACAGTACCCAGTCTGGCTTAGTACCTGATACTGTCCGTAGCACCCCTGCCAGGCACAGGTACCGTGTCCGTGGCCAGAAACAGTGATCTGTATGACCTGGCAGGTACAGTCTGTGGCTGTCCACAACCACCTGTATATGGTAGCCACATGGTGGAACTGTGTGCATGCATATACACACACACATAATGCTAACACCTAGGGCTAACACATACACACACACATTGCAGCAACATTGCCCCATGTTGTACTGTTGTCCCTCACTAACACACACACACACACACACACACACACATACATGTCAATTGGATGTGTCAATGGCAGACTCTGGCAAACGAAGTACACATCCTGTGCATATGATGAAACTGTGCTAGCTCCTGCCATCTGTAACATTGATGCAGGAACAGGGTAGCATGGTGCTGATGCACAGGGTGACACATAGCACTGTAGTAATATTATCATGTTGTTAACAGTACAGTGTAGTGATATTGTTGTGGGTATATTTGAGCATGCATGATGCATTACCTATGTTTGTCATTGCAGTTTTGTATACACCAGTGTTAATTCCCAAAGCGTACTGTCTGCACATGTGCCACATGGCTGTTGTGTGTACCTGTGCCTGCATGTGTTGGGGTGTGGACAGTACATGTGTGATGTTTGCAGCACTGAGTTGCAGGTGTACATTTGTGAACATGGTTAGCATGGAACATGACATGGTTTGACAGTATGCTGTGGGTGATACGTTTTCCAAATGTCAATGGTCTGCATTCTGGTAGTATACACAACTTACATAGCCTGACATTCAGTGGTCATGACATGCTGTCTCCTCAACTGATACACAGATGTAGGAACCTGGTGTCAGTGATATCCCCGCAGTACTACACTATATTCTTACTGAGCCACACACATCCCTGGGAACAATACTCTTTGGCATATAGCAGTCTCACGTACATGCCAACACACTACAGATATGTCCATCCATGACTGCAAATACATACAGTGGCCTACAATGCATTCTACACATGGCACACCTAACCACCACAAGGGTATCATATGGACAGATACCTGCTTTCCAAGCCATGCTGTATTGTAACACAGCTGTGGCATTGGCATCGGCATGTAGTTAACATAGTATTCCAACAATACCATGTAGGTGGTAGCACCCATCATATAGAACGGGTAATGGTGTATACATGTGGACAAGTGTTATCTTGTCTTTCCTGTGATATTCACATTTCCAAAGGTATTCTGCTGTCCCTCAGTGTATCACCTAAGCAAGAAGGTGTCTGTATGCATATTGGCAACAGTTGCCATACACCTACACTGGGTGCCCATCACTCACAGACTTTGCTGTGTTTTAACATGTCTGACATATATTCCAGACATGAACCCTCACCCACATTAATCTATCAAAGCTTTCATGGGTGTGTGTCACATAGTTGGCCTAGGACACAGATCACTGCAGTAGCCTGCATTGTCAGGAACATACATGTATGGCCTAAGGTCTGGTAAGCTGCGGCACATGCTGGCAATGGTAACAACTGTATTCATATGGGGCAGCCTTCACACAAAGGAACTATTAAACATGACAGGTACATATCTGTATGTGGCACACACATACTTGATGTGTGCATTGAAATTACTGTTATAATAATATGTCATACAATATTAAAAGCAAAACACACAACACATTGACAAACGCACACATGGCTTTTGTAGGATTCAAACCCCTACCTAACTATGTTATGATACTTGAGAGAGACGCATTAGCGCAGCGCGCTGCTTGCATTACTGGATGATTTCTATTCTCCTGGTGTATTTATAGGGTGCTGACATCATCAGTCTTTCCAAAGAGGAATGTACATCTTTTAGTGTGTTATCCCAGTCTTCAAAACGGCCATTCCTTTCACAGAGCATTGTATACACACACACAGCGTTTGCAGGATTCAAACCCCTACCTAACTATGTTATGATACTTGAGAGAGATGCATTAGCACAGCGCGCTATTCGCATTATTGGATAACTTCCCTTCTCCTGGTGTATTTATAGGGTGGTGACATCATCAGTCTTTCCAAAGAGGAATGTACATCTTTTAGTGTGTTATCCCTGTCTTCAAAAAGGCTATTCCTTTCACAGAGGATTGCATACATACACACCCCCCCCCACAGCGTTTGCAGGATTCAAACCCCAACCTAACTATGTTATGATACGTGAGAGAAATGCATTAGCGCAGAGCGCTATTCGCATTACTGGATAACTTCCCTTCTCCTGGTGTATTTATAGGGTGCTGACATCATCAGTCTTTCCAAAGAAGAATGTACATCTTTTAGTGTGTTATCCCAGTCTTCAAAAAGGCCATTCCTTTCACAGAGGATTGCATACATACACCCCCCCCCCACACAGCGTTTGCAGGATTCAAACCCCTACCTAACGATGTTATGATACTTGAGAGAAACGCATTAGCGCAGCGCGCTATTCACATTACTGGATTATTTTTCTTCTCCTGGTGTATTTATAGGGTGCTGACATCATCAGTCCTTCCAAAGAGGAATGTACATCTTTTAGTGTGTTATCCCAGTCTTTAAAAAGGCCATTCCTTTCACAGAGAATTGCATACATACACACCCACCTGCCCCCCCACACAGCGTTTGCAGAATTCAAACCCCTACCTAACTATGTTATGATACTTGAGAGAGATGCATTAGCACAGCCAGTCACCACACCCACAAGGGGAAATACATCTTGGAACTGATCATCACCGACATGGGGACTCTATGTTCCACACCAGAGGTAGAACCATCATTGTTAAGATCAGACCATGAACAACTTTCCCTGAACATCCATATCCCATCCCCACCCCAGCCAATGAAATCACTGTAAAGAATTTCTCAAAAGCAGACTTTGCACTTGTGAAGACTGGGAGAATCCTTTACAAATGCATTGTATGAGCACTTGCAGGTATGCATTGATCATGCTATCCCAAATAAAACCATGACTCCTCCAAAACCGGAGACCTGTCTGGTTGACCACAGCCATATATAAGCTGTACAACAGAAGGAGGAAGCTACTAAATAACAGAGCAATATCTCACAGACCCACATAGATCATAACCTCTCCTTTGCTAATCACATTGACAGAGTCATTGCAAAGACCTTTATATAGCCCTCCTTATCACATGGGTGTTTGCATGTAGATCATGGGAGGTCACTGTGGCCCTCTACTAGTCACTCATCAGGCCCATGTTTGACTACAATGCCCCTTTTGGGGTGTACCTTACACAACACCTGTGGCAACTACAGTGAACACAACAGTACCTCCCCAAGAGGATCATGGGCTACACACAGATGTCCTATGCAGCTCAACTAAAGGATCTCCAGCTCTACTTGGTTGCTTAACGCCTACTCAGAGGTGATCTACGCCTGATGTACACAGCCATTTCAAACCCAGAAGTAATGGACATGCTCCACCTCATAACATCCAAGACCCTTAGAGCTACACACTCCAGGGACTTAAACCTCAGCACAAAAATAAATAGGACATGCTGCAGGGACAGATTCATTACCCAGAGGCTGCCCTCACTCTGGAATTGAATCCCAATTAAAGTTAGACATAGCCCCTCGCCAACCCTCTTCCAGCGAAATACAGCCGCATGGATGGGAAATTGCAATTTCACCCCTGGGATCTCCGCCGTGTCCCTGCTTGACAGAGGCACAGCAAACTAGCCTTAAAGGGTGCCTTCTGTGACTTACTTTACAGAGGCACAGTAGGCTACTGTACTGGGGAGGTAGACGCCAAATACACTCTGCCTAGGCTTATGAATTCCCTAGGGCAGACAGCATAGTATCGACCTCTGCACCTATGTTTATGTTCGGGATGCACAATATGTGTTGCTGCTACTGTTTTCAGCTCTGTATTGCCATAGCTTTCCCAGTTTCTATGATCAACTTGTGTATCTGCGTAACATGTTTGATCATGGCAGGGTTCCAGTATATTAATATATGTGTCTTGTCATTTAACTGTGTGCACAGGGCAGATTGCTGGATTGTGGGAGGTTCCTGGCTTAACATACAACTGCCAGATATGTGTGACTGACTGCTATACTCAGATATGGCCTAAGTGTGTGAGCATGCCCAGTTCAGCCTTTCCATAGTTTGTTGCCTGACATATGTCTCATTTATCCAAGTGTGTGAGCATGCCCAGCGTGACCTTTCCATATGTTGTAATCTGGAGTCCACTACATTTCTGGTTGTGTCTGAAGATGACCAATATTGACATTTATACTGTGTGTGTTGGAAGTATAGTTGTGTTCTTACTGCCAGACTCCTTTGTGTCATAACTCAACAGGGATTATGCTGTGCCTGCAGGGTTTCCATGTGATAGTTTGCAAAGACTTGGCAACATTCTCTCTTACTGGCTGAGTCCTGCAATACTGTCATGGTGTAGTGGTTCAGTACATTCACTATGGTGCACAGTATCATGGGTTTGAGTCCCATCACTGCTTTAAATGTTCATACTGAGCAGACCAGACTGGTTAAGGGACAGTTGGGCAATTACGAGCATGTTGCATTTTGTTCAGCTATGGCCTACGTAAACCAGGCTTGTCCGACATTGCTGTATATTCACCAACTTGGGTGGACATTGCCAAACATTACTCCACATTGACCACAGTTGTACTAGTTGGTATGTGTGATTCTGTTCATAGGTTCATACTAGGCTATCTGCCCTAGGGCGTTTATAATCCTAGCCAGAGTGTATTTGGATTTCAACACACATTTTAAGTGGAGTTTGCCATGACATTTTTCAAGGTTGGTATACTGTGCCTCTGTCTAACAGTGACATAGAAGTGATACCCAGGGTAAACCTACAATCTCCCATCCACTCATCAAGATTCCTCTTGAAGAGAGTCAATGAGGGACTCTGGATAACCTGGAGTGGGGGTTTACTCAAGAGTGGGGGGAGCCTCTGGGTTATGAATCTGTCACTCCAGCATGTCGTATTTATTTCAGTCCTGAGGTTCAGGTCTCTTGAGCTCATAGCTTGATGGGATTCTGAGTTTCCAAGGTGCAGCATGTCCATTGATTCCAGGTTGGACATGGCTTTATACATCAGACACAAATTGCCTCTGGGCAGGCGGTATGCCACTGAGTGGAGCTGCAGTTTCTTTAACCGGGCAGCGAATGGCATGTGTTTGAGCCCTTTGATCCTCCTGGTGAGGTACTTTTGTGGTCTTTCCAGCTGCTGCAGGTGTCTGATGAGGTGCATTCCACAAGGGGCATTGTACTCAATTATGAGACTGATGAGGGATGAGTTAAGAGGCACAATGACCTCTCTTGATGTAGATGTGAATACCTTCATGATTAGGTGGGCTATATGAAATGTTTTTCTAAACACTTTGGCGACATGGTTATCGAATGTGAGATTGCTATCAGCTTGGGTCCCCAGGTCCCTTATCACTTCTTCCATACTTAATGGGTTACCACCTATGTGGTAATTTGTGGGCACTTAGTTTTTGACAAAGGGGAGGACTATACACTGTTTTGCGTTTAGCTTGAGGACATGGCTCTGGCACCAGTTGTCTGTTTCTATGAGGCCCTTTTGTAGGATGCTTGTGTCAGCTGGAGGGTCGATTATGGCGCCCAGTTTGCAGTCATCTGCAAACTTGTTCACCAACAGTCCTTCTGTGTTGGGCTGTACCTCTGAGAAAGATATACCAAAAAAGGGAGGTCCCAGGACTGAGCCTTGTGGGATGCCACTTATAGCTGGTTTGGGGTCTGACATGGCTCCAGCATTTCTGACCATGTGGGTTCTGTCCTTGAGCCAGTTTGCAACCCATCTAGTGACATAGGGGTTTATACTGAAGCTGGTGATCTTATCTATGATGACCAAGTGGGGTACTGTATGGACGGCTTTTGCAAGGTCCAGGTAGGCTGTGTGGACCACCTTCCCCTCGTCAATGGCCTTGGTGACTGTTTCTAGAAGTTTGCACTGAGCTCAGATGTTGGCAATGTCTATGGGTTGGTGTATTGTTTGTCATTTTGGACTACGTCTGAGCATATCTGGGGATTCCCACACAGGTTCCTACCATAAGTAAATAATGCCTTGTGATTATCCTTGGTGTCCTGTACATTTTTTATCTCAAAGATGGCCTTGGGTGATCTTATTTGTGGCCATAGTTTTTCAATAATTGTGATCAGAGATGCCTTCCCTTTTTGGGATTTTGATCTATCATATAGTAGCTTCCTCCTTGTATTGTATGGTTTGTTTATGTCCACCGGACAGGATGCCTGGCTTTGAAGGATTGGGTCTTGGTTTTATTTGGGATTGCATGATCCATGCATTCCTGATGGTGTTCATAGAATGCGTTTATAAAGGGTTATGAGGTCTGGGCCATATTTTCTACAGGCACAGGGGCTGTGAAGGTTTCCACCTCAGTTTTTGAGGAGTGTGACATTTGCTTTAGTGAATAATTTTAACTGTGTTTTTCTGGCCATGGGCTGGGATCGGGATGTGAATATCCAGTGAGATTACTCTCTGGTCTGATCTTACCAGTGAGGGATACACTTCTGGTCATGGGCATAGAGTCCCCATGTTGGTGATGATCAGGTCCGGTATTTTTCCCCTGTTGTGGGAGTGGTAGCAAGTTGTTCCATAGCATTTTGGTTTATAAATTCTGGGAACCTTTGGGCTAGGGTGTTGGGGCTAGGGTAATGCTCCCAGTCTATGTTTGGGTAATTGAAGTCACCCAATATAATGGTGTTTGTGGAAACCTTCATATTTTCATGTGTTCTCCAGTCGGCCAAGTGTGGTTCCTGGGTTTAGGAGGGTAGTCTGTAGCAGGCTGTGAACTGGAAGGTGGTTTTAGCCACTGTTAGTTGCACATGGATAGTCTCCGATGCTTCATGCTGTGCCACCAACCTGGGGGTGTGGGTATCTTTGACAAATATTGATACTCACTCTCCTTTTGTAGTTTGTTCCATGTTTTGCAGCTGTAAATCATGGTATGGGATGTAACCTGTTAATGCAAGGGTGCTCTTGGGAGCCTTGAACCAGGTTTCTGTTACTGCACAGATATCAACATTCTCCATGCTGAGGAGAGTTTGGAGTGCATGCATCTTGCAGTTTAGACTTCTGGCATTGAGTAGCATTACTTATAGTTTCTTATCCCTTGTGAAACCTTTGGAGGTGGGTTTGTGTTTTGAGCCTTACCTACAAAAGGCACTATGGGGGTGACAAGAGCCTTTGGCAATATCCAAAAGGCCACAGGTGATAGGTAAAATCCATCCCTATTGAAGCATCATGTCTTGTCGAGCATGTCATCCCAGGCCGACAGGCATTGTATCCCCTTTCACTGACACCAATACCTAAGCCAATTGTTGTAATTGATCGTCTTGTCTTCATATTGTGGCCTCATGTTTGGTGAGGGTAGGATGATACTCAAGGTCATCAAGTTTGCATATACTACATGGTGGTAAATGCTGTTTAGCACTACCTTACATTGCTTAACACATGGCAATCATGCCTCAGGTGGTGCTGCAGGGCTGGCTATGTCAGATGCACATACTGCACTCCCTATACATGTTTGGAAACAGGTAGTGTCAAGTTAGGTATCCCTTTTACTATATGTGCGAGTCAGAGAGAGGTATCATTTCCAGGGTTCCTACTGAGCCAGTGTATGTTCTATGTGTTGCCTCTTTGCTAAGGCCAAGGCATACTGGGCATGCCTCCTTCTGCCTACTGGGGCAGGCTCAGGTTGTTCCTCCGAGTCACGCTCTGCCTGTGATGGCCTTGGCACTGGTGGGGGGCTGTTTGTCCCAGGCCTATGCTGGTCCTGCTGCAGCTGTTTTCGCAGAATCATATTATGTAGCATAGCACATACCATGACAATTTGGGTACATGTAGTTGGCGAGTATTGCAAGGCTCCACCAGATGTGTCCAGGCACTGGAACCGTGACTTGAGCAATCCAAACACATGCTCAATTACATTTTGTGTTTGTGCGTGTGCCTCATTATGGCATTCCTGTTCAGGTGTGTGTGCGTTTCTGATGGGTGTCATCAGTCACGGCTCCAGTGCATAGCCAGCATCCCCCACTAAGTGACCATGTGGGATGTCCCCATTGGCAAATATCTGGTACAGCTGCGTCAGATGCCAGATATGAGAATCATGGCAGCTTCCAGGGCAGCCAGCACACACATTCATTATTATGCCCTGGGCATCACACACAACCTGGCAGTTGATGGAGGGGAAGCCCTTGCGGTTAATGTAGGCCCTACCCCGCTCACCGGCTGGTGCTTTGATGCGTATATGCGTGCAGTCTATAGCACCCACTACCTCAGGGTATTCTGCTATTTGCTGGAAGAGACGCATATTACTGGCTAATACCTCATGGGAATTGGGGAAATATACATGATCACTGACATGTGCTGACATGGCATCCAGGAACTGGTGCAGTACCCTGGATGCTGATGCCTGTGATATCCCCATCATGTCACCAGTTGGTCTCTGAAAGGTACCTGTTGCTAGTATTCTTAGGCCAACACATACCTTGGTTTCCACTGGGATGGGTTCCCCTCTGTTGGTTCTGTGTGTGAGGTGTGGTCTGCACAGTTCAACTATTTGCTGCAGGAGGTCTCTGTCCACTCTATAGCTCTCCACTATCTCCAGCTCATGTAAACCCTGGTAGGTGACCCTGGGCCTGTACACTCTTCTCTGTCTCCTCACTGTGGGTTGTCCAGCAGCATTTGCATTGTCACCACCCTCAGCATGTTGCATATGTCGCCTTATAACAGCAGTGGCAGCCCCTAGCATTTTTTGTCCGAGTGTAACTTTTTCAGTTTTCACTTCTAGTAGCTTACTCCAGTGTTGCAGTGTCTCTTGAGAGAAACAAACTGCACTGTTGTTTGCAGAGTTTTAAGTGCTGGGCTGGGCTAGTGTTCTGCCTGTGTAATTGCCTGATTCTGATTGTTTGCACCTGCTAGCTCTACTAGTATTCCCTGGTAGCTTCCTCCTATTTGTTGTGCTTCCTTTTTCCTTTCTGTTTCCTCGGGGGAGCGACACGCATACAAGCGGAAACACGCTCACAGCAGCTAACACGCGCGCCCACATGCTTACACGGACTAAAACTTGCTTATTCGGGTTAAAATGCACGCACACCAGTGCAAACACGCTTACAGGTCTTCCAACAGCCTTATACATGCTTACTCCAGCTTAAACGCGCGCACTCACGCTTCCACGCGCGCACTCTGTCTTACTCGAGTTTACAGGCGCGCACACACGTGCATACCCACTCAGCAAGAAACTTTGGTGTTATCTACAGTATACATCTTCCATTTCTTGGCTTTACCTGGCCTACCTGTTGACACACCTCTTTCCATGATGTCTAACTGACAGCTAACACGTCACTGTGCTCCAATGAGCTTCACTACTTTCATACATGCCCCCCTTGTGATGTCACCTATCTCCTACTCTGTTCTTCCCCATATCCTACTCCTACACTCCACTGACTGTGCTCATTTGCTATGTTAAAGTGTGATTCACTATCCTAACACTCATTTACATAGGATTGCCTACTAATGCTTAGTTACATGTCTTAGACTGGGCTTCTCCCCTTAGCAACCCCTACTCGGTGTCCATGTTGTCTTCAGCCTGCTATTCCCTTACATTGTCATTTAACAATTTTCATAAATTCCACGTTTGTGGCTTTTATTGTCTAATTTTATGATTTTTATAGCGCACTCCATTTGCGCGGCGCTGCACTATGCTTAAACATCAGAAATCGCCGAAAAAAAAAAATCTTTTTATTTTAATTTTGCATCTGGGAAACTTTCCAGTGGCCGTATATTTGGCCATTGGCATGCTTCCTCAACCATATGCAACCTTTATTTGGAGCTGACAAGGCTCCATTGTGCTATTTGCAGAATGGTACTCAGTTGTCAACTGAGTACATTTCTGCAGCTAACACGTCTCCTACTCGGACAGGTTTGTGCTTCCTGGATCACAAATTTACCTCATTTGCATGCCTTCTGGCTGCAAGTGAGGTAATTTGCATATCCCAGCCCTGTCCATGTAGGAGACGTTTTAGGAGCTCTCTTACACACCCCTACAGGCTGTTCCTGGATTGCTCATCGGACATGATGGCGTGCAAGCCATTGTGAATCCGGCCCTATATTTAATAAATAAATAAATATTATAAGGCTATGGACCACAAAACTGTCTCCAAAAACTTTGCAAGCATCAACAGATTACTTAAGAACTTAGAAAAGAGCAGTTTAATCACTTTTGAGGACTTTCAATACATTCTTGTCCTTTCCCCGAGTCTTGGGAATTTTTTTGGTATCCCAAAAATGCACAAGGATGCCAGTGACCCTCCTTTCAGTGGTGTGCCAAACAAAAGAACACAAACTGAAAAAATATCTGCCTTTGTTGATGCACTGCTTAACCCGTTGGTACAGAAAAGACCTTTCTATTTAAGGGACTCATGGGTCTTTTTATATGAACCTTTTTTTTACATCCACCAAGTGTGGATAAAATGCTTTTGACTTTAGATATAGAGTCACTTTGTACCATTATCCCACACTTACAGGGGTTGGAATATATAAAATCTTTTCTTCAAGAGTTTTCCACTTTCTCCAGCACCAAAATAGACACTATTTGTGCACTAATCACCACTGTACTTGAAGGGAATTTTTTTTCCATTTTAATGGTGTTATATACCCAGAAATAAAGGGTGTTGCAGTGGACACCATAATGGCTGTGGCTTTTGCCAATCTCGTATTGAGTGCATGGGAAGCTTGCACTCTCATCCACTTACCAAGGTTTAAGAAAACTAGACTGTAAAAATTTTACATTGATGTATTTTTTGTATGGCAAAGTACACAACAAGAACTTGATTGCTTCACCCAGTCACTGTCTGACAGTATTCCTTTTCTTAACTTTAACCTTTCAAGTTGCGGCTCAGTAGTGCAGTTTTTTGATACAGAAATTACACTGGATACTCGTACTCTTTCATGGAAGTATAACATTTATCACAAAAAGACTTACTGGAATAATGACTTAGAGTTCAACAGCCAGCACCTTTTTTTATGAAAAGGAATATAGCCAGAGGACAGTTCATTAGATATTCCAGTATTATAAGTGTGGATGACTGGTTCCTTAAAGAAAGCCACTTCTTAAGTTTCTTTTTTGCTAATAGACATTACTATATGGATTTAATTAATTACATTTTTACTGAAGTCAGTGAATCACACACTCAAAATTTCAACCAATAGTTAAATAGGATTACCACAAACACCCAGCCAAAGTGTTTCTTTGGCCCAAACCCGCACTACAGCTAATCAGAATTCCGGCTGGTACCAAACCTCCCTTGAAGCCAGTCAGAACCACAGTTTGGACTGAACCCTCAGCTTTCCACTACCCATTTGCTCAGACCACAAGGAAACAAGAAACATAATTTTAAAGGACTAGGACGTTATTTTGAATAGCAGGGATATTGCTACTATTCTTGGGCCTGCACCTGTGTTTTCATATAGAAAAACAAAGTCCTTGCAAGCATCTTTTGGGCACTCATGTAAGCCCTTTCTACTGGAACAATCGTATAATGTCAATAAACCTCCAGGCGTGTACTCTTGCTGCTTATGTGTGGTCTTTGACTACATAAATGTTGGTTCACAGTGCATATTCCAACACTGTGATTTTAAGGTTGAGTTCCAAAGATTGTATGACTGCCAAAGTTCAAATTTAGTTTATGCAGTGGTCTGTGTAACTTGTGGCAATTTCTACGTTGGTAAAACTATATGAAAACTTTCAAGCCGTATTAAGGAGTTCTGTGCAGTTATAAATAATACTGACAATAGAAATGGTTTATGTAAACATAGCTTATCATGCCCAGGTTTTGTTCAACTTAAATTGTTAGTGCTAGAAAAGATGAACTAATTTTTTGGTGACACGGACACTTTACTAGAGGTGCACGAATTAAAGTGGCAGCTGTTACTGAATGCAGATTCCCAGCCAGGACTGAATGAGTCTCTTAATATTAAATGTGCTTTAAGATGGCTTAGATAACCTGTTAACCATTATCTATTTCTTTAGGCTATGTTTGAATTGGTTTGAGACCTTAGTTCTAAAAACTGGGACATTACATTGTGGAAACTGTCAAGCCATATTAAAGAACACTGTGCAGTCATACGTAATAAAGAGACAAATATTGCTTTAGGTAAACACTGTCAATTATGCACAGAATTCCAGAAATTCGTAATCCTAGTTTTAGAACAGGTAGATTTACTTTATGGAGATGTGGATACTTTACTGGAGTTTTGTGAGTTAAAGTGACAGTTATTCCTTAATGCTTTCCCAGGACTAAATGAAGCTCTGAATATTACGTGTGCTTTGCTGTGGTTGAAGTAACCCCCTCACCACTACCTATTGTTTCAAAGACTTTGCAGGTTCACTAAAACAATTAACTGGTTGTCTGTAACATTTTATTACCTTTTGACTTGCCTTAGCTCAAAGGCTGAGTTTATCATTTACAGCTGATTTAAAGTTTTTTTCACATTTTGTTGACTGCTTACTTTGGACCAACAAGGATATTTAAGGTACTGCTTACCAGTTGCATACTCATTTCTAAAAAATGTTTTTCTGAAGAAGCTCTTGTCACCATTAAAGAATGAAAGCGCTCAACACCATCTCCGTTTTTGTTATTGTTATTTTCCTTCTTGCATGGTTTTAGAAGTTTATATATATATATATAAAAGCTATATATATCTATATAATATGTATAATATAATATATATATATTGTTGTTGTGTCTTTCGGCTTTTCCTGGTTAGGGGTCGCCATAGCGGAACTCCGGTCCACTAATGATTGGTAGTTGATTTTTACGTGCTGAGTTACCAGCCCTTATGCACAATCTTCAACAAAGGTACACCCATTCACGCATGTCTCCACGCAGAAGATGCTCTAGCTGAGAATCGAACTGAACAGCGTCTTACTGTGAGGCGACAATGCTACCGCAGCACCACCACCACCAACATGTAGTATATATATATATATATATATATATATATATATATATATATATATATGTGTGTGTATAGCCTAGTGCCTACCTATGAACCAAAAGCCAACCTAGGAATGGGTTTTAACATGGGTCGAGATAGTAGTTCGGCAATAACACTGAATACCTATCTCGACCCATGTTAAAACCGTTACTAGGTTGGCTTTTGGTGTTCGATATTACCATTTTCGAACTTCCGTGTTCGACAAAAGTGCAGTTGATGGAGTTCGCTTCGAACATCTGATAGTAAACTATATATATATATATATATATATATATATATATATATGTATATATATATATATATATATATATATATATATATATATATCTATGTAACATAAAGCACCAATACCACCACCACAGCCAGCAGCATAAGCAAGATGTATTTTTTGTTAAAACTTAAACAAGATAAATCATTAAAAGGATAACCGCTTTTAGATCACTCTGTTGAGCCTTCGTCAGATTAGACTAATGATTATAAACCTCATTTAAAACAACATACATAACAAAAGGCATCATTATCATAATTTGAGCAGAGATGAGAGATGTGCATTGCAAGAACTCTGTTATAATTCAGAATTGGTGACAAGACTGACAGCTAAAGGATCATGTTGTTAGAAGCTATTATGAAACTAAGGTGACGAGGCTGTTGGAAGATGATACAACTTCTTTAGTGATTAACATTAATCAAATAGAGAAAATAAAGGCCTCAATTAGGGATTCCTTATATGAACTACTGATGTGCAAGAGGATCATGCATGAACTATATGAGTACTTGAATGTATCTTGTCCCATGGTACCTATTTTCAGTGCTTTGCCTAAAATACACAAGGATAGGATGGGACCCCCCCCTCCCCTTTCTGTCCAATTGTGGCAGGAGCAGGCTGATCTACAGAATCAGTGTCCATTTATGTTGAACAACAACTTAAAGGAATTTTATTAAAGATTCCACTGGTTCTGAAAGATACAAAAGATGTTCCGACAGCACTGAATGAATACTTTGGAAAGAAAAGATGAAGGAGTGAGAAGTTTAATGGTCACCATGGATATTAGAAGTTTATTCACTGTGATACCAAATTATTATGGGGTAGAAGCACTTAGAAATATTTTAGAGAGAGAGAGAGTGACTATGAAGTGACCAAAATTGATCTGATCTGTACACTGTTAGAACTTATCTTGGAACCTATTATATTTACATTTAGGAACAAGTTTTATAAACAACAGTGGGGGAGTAGCTGTGGGGACACCCTGTACCAACAGTTATGCCAATTTAGTGCTGACATGATGGTAAAAGTCTCGTATACTCCACAATAATTCCTTCCAAGAGTATCTGAGATTTTATTGATGCTTTATCTATGACATCTATATGTTATGGGGTGGTACAGTGGAACAGTTGTTAAGGTTCCAACAATATCTGGAAGATAGTATAGATTTTTTGCAATTTATGATACAATATAATGAAAATATTATAGATTTCCTTGATGTAAGAGTATATCAAAATGCTAGTGGGGAATGGATACAAGTTTGTATCAGAAGAGCTGCTGGTGGAACAATCTACTGTCAAGATCTAGTGTACATCCTGGCCACATATATACTAATATCCTAAAAGGGCAATTATTAAGGACATCAAGCTTACACACCAAAGAAAATGACTTTTTGGAAGCGACGGACATGATGGAACAATTTATAAGGAGAGATATGGAACATGCAAGGATATGTTAAAACCTTACAGAATGAAGAAGGAAAATCCTATCTATTTAGGAAGCAAACAGAAATAATCCATGGAATTAATCATTTGAAAGAGCAAAAACTAAACAGAATATGCAATATTATAATGGCTATAACCTACTCAAATGACACTAAATATATTTATGACATAGTAAGAAGAAATTGGAAGATTCTGGCAATAGACGGAGAGAAGAGGTAGATTGTAGGAGAAAGACCAGTTTTGTTTAATAATCAACGTAATCTTAAACAACTATGTCACAAATAATTGGGACCCACAGAAGTGACTACAAACAGGTCTGGCACTTGTCTATGTTGGAGATGTACGGGATGTAAACATATCTCTAAGAAACAGAATTGTAAGCATCCGACAACTGGTAAACTTTATGCATTCAAGTTCAATGCAGATTGCAGAACAAGAAATGTATACATGGCTACTTGTGAGTCCTGCAATAACTTTTATGTGGTAAAACCACAAAACATTTTAAAGAGAGGATATTGAAGCAT
>NC_056745.1:954868259-954908547 GCF_019279795.1 Protopterus annectens
AGCCGGAACAGTAGATGTTTGAATGATCACTGCTACCGTAGCCATTCTCTACCTCCATCCCCCAGGGTGTATGTAGATATTTATTTTTTGTTTCTAGCATTGCCATTTTAGGGCTCAGCCTCCCTTTCTGTGCTGGCAGGAAGGCTCTGAAGGGCTTCATGTCCAAACTTGTCCGTTAGTCAGCTCAGCTCAATCTGCTTCACAGTTTGGACACATGCAAGGTGTATTAAAGCTGTGGAATCTAATGTTTTGGTAAGTTCAACTTGTGCAGCTGTACTTTGCTTTGAAATCGTGTTGCTATAGCTTTGTTCAAGTTGCAGAAAACACTCACTTTCAGGCATTTTTTGCTAAGAATCCTGGGGTTGAGTAGAGAAACACAGATTTTAATTTAGAAATTAGAATTTACTAGGTTGGAATGTCTGGCAGGTGGGCTCTGCATAAAAAGGTGCTATGGGGGACAACAAAGGCTTTAGCCAGAATGCAGAAGCCTCAGTAAGAGAGGTGCAGACCATCCCTGGCAATCAGGAAAGCTTGACAACCATCTCGTCTCAAGCCAACTCATACTGGATTTCTTAGGATGGCACCAGCTATGTAGGCGGTTATCTTGTTTTTGAATGTACATAGATGTGCAAGATAGTAGGTTAAATGCTTTAATACTCCATTAGGTGTATATTTACTGGTTAAGTAGTGCTGCAGGTGTTATCACTTAACCATCACAAATATTTCTCTACATCAGTAGAGATCAAAGTAGCTAAGCTACCTTTTTGGCTATTCATAATAGCTGCACCCCTCTTAGAACTCCAATACAGACCCCTGTAGAATCACCAATGTATAACTGTGTATCTTACAGTCTTGCCAAGTATTAGTGCCTTTTGAATATGTACTAATGATTTTTTTTGTATTAGTCTTATGCTTAGAAATGAACAAATATGTATGTTTTTGTGTCTGTCTCTAAACTCAAGTTAGATGTAGATCTACAGTGACAGTCAATAGTCAAGACATTCAAAAGTTAGACTACTGACTATTTCATAGAGTTTTATTCAAGTCTGGTAGCTGTGTTTTGCTGACCTGGGACTCTTACAAAAATGTGAGACATTCATTTCTAAATGTTTTTCTTCCACCATTGCAGCAGTTGTTTTATCTAATATGCAGGTAAGTGCAGCAATGAAGCCAGGCCTTTACTACATAAATGTATATATATAGTTTTATTGTTTTTATTATGTTCTTCTGAATTATCCATTTGCTCACCCATTTGAAGCTCCTTTACAGGAGTACTGGTAGGTCAGTATCAACCCAAAGGATGCTGCTATGGTTTATTCCATTTTCTAAGGCTCAAGATATCTCCCTTAAACTGAATGTTCTGAAAAAATATATAAATTTTTTTGGCCTAACTGCATTTCATGCAAACCAAATGCCAGCTTGGTTTCTTCTTTGTGCCCCAGAGTTCAGGTACATGCAGCAACTGTAAAGGTTCATAGGTAGTTACTAGGCATGTGATCCAGCAGGGGATTGAGAAGCATAGCTCAATTTCCGAGGGTGCTGCCTGGCTAGATGACATGCTCAGAGCCACACACTAAACAAATGAAGGATGAGGGAATCTAACCTTAGACTACATGATGGAGCTTGTTGATGGGTCATAGCCTTAATCATACGCAATAACTGTCAGACAAGCCTATTAAAGGGAATATTTAAGAGGGCAGTAGCTGGCAGTTACACGTAACACTTGTAATTCCATACTGCGTTTTTATTGTTTTGAATGTAGTTGGTATTTTTTCTCTTACTTCCTTGGGTCCAACAAAAGAAACAATGGCAAAAATGATGATGTTGTCATGTTTTAATTTCTTTTTTTCTTGTGCTTAAAAGACTTATCTCTGCCTACTACAGATCACTCTGCCAAATATCACTTTGGTCTCTCCTTTGTGCCAAAAAGTGTGCAGATGTACAGAGAGATACTTTTTCATCTGTCCAATCCTCCAGTTAGTCAGTTTAAGTCTGTTTGTTGCTCAGTAGATTCAGGTCAGGGACTGGGATTAGAAATTCTGTGGTGGGGAGGAATAGAATGCCAAAAAGGAAATCACTGTCCATTATAGCTCGTATGCTGCTCTGCTGCTAAATGTAAAATTATGATCAAGGAAAAAAATTACAAGCAAAGGCAACCATACAGGCTGTTGCTCCATGCAGCCTGAAGCCTTGTTTACACTGCCATTCTAACATCAGAGGTTAAGTATGTTGTATCAAAGCTCTTGTGGTATGGTTGAATTTAGTGGGTCTGCCTCCCTAACATTTTTATAGATGGGGCAAAGAGCATGGTATGTACTGCTTTCCTTTTTAAATTTGAAATGAAATACCCTGGTTTGTAGACAGAGGGTGCTAATAAGCACTGTTTAAGTGGTGGGGGAAGCAGTGATAACTGTATACTAAATCTGTTTGTAAGAAACAATGTGATAATGTGAGACTGTCAGTATTTTTGCAATGGTTTGAGGTGATATTTCAGGTCTTTAAATATTTAGCTGTAGATGAACAAAAGTCTTAGGCAGTCAGCATTAACTACTGATCTTCAAAAGGAACATAAGTCTTAGACTGTGTGTATTTACTTTTGGCCTTCACATTGGACATAACCATAGTTTCTGTGCATTAAGTATTGGCCTTCACAATGAACATAAGTCTTATACTGTGTACATTAACTATGGTCTTTACAGACGGTAACATAAGTTCTCTACACATGTGTAAATAAGTTCATTTACTTTTGATGGGGTGTGAACATACCTAATCTGTGGTTGATGGAAATAATTATTTTGTTTGGGATATTAATACCATTTGGCACAGTGAAGTAACACATAACTCGTACATGATCAGAAATTAACGGTCTTGAAAGCACTGAATGTACTCAAGGTGATGAATCTGTAGTTAGTGGTGCATTCGGTAGGATGGGTTGCGCTCTTCTGGAAAATAGAGTAATCCTTTCTTTTCTGATGACTGCTTCAGCCATAAATTCATGCAGACTGTATAGTTTGGACTTGTACAGTTGGGGGATTTCATTTACTGTCCTTACTTTGCCTTTTATGCCTCGTATATGCATATTTTTTCTTATGGGTTGTTCTGTGCTATTAAATGGGATAGGAAGGCTTGGGGCATGAAGAATCCTGAAAGACCTATGGGAGGAGGATGATGTCCTTCAAGAATGCAACTGCAGTCATAACATGTGGGTTGTCCTGCCTCAGGCAGCCCTCGGTCGGCCGGATTCCAAAGTCTGGGTCTGACGTCGGCTGATGTCGCATTTCTCTCCGACGTCAGAGTGGCTGGAGTACATAAGCATCAGCCGACGCCATTTTCTCCAGTCTTTCTTGCCGCGCGGTGCCCGAAGCAGAAGCAGTTCGCAAGTGCCGGTCGGTCAGCTCCTGTATTCTACGATATCGAAGTCATCAAAAAAGCTAAGTACCCCGTTGGGGACCTTTTCTTGCCTCAGCCGATGTCAGAAATTACTGAAAAAGTTAACAATTGTCTTTTTTTGTGGTAAACAAATACCTCATAAGGATTTCCACTCTTACTGTGCCTCCCTTGCCTGGGCCCAGACCACGATGTCTCGGCCTGTGTAGCCTGTGCTCCCTTCAACAAGCGCACTCTCAGGCGCCGGGTGGAGTTCGCTGAAGATTTTTTCGGCGATAAATTTGCTTACACCATGCTGTCGGATCTTCCGACATCGCAAACTCCCAAAAAGCAAAAAGACCGGGACCGACATCCTCGGCCCGCGTCTACCACCGACTCCACTCCAAAACCTAGCGTGAGTGCTCTGGTTCCCTCTGAGACGGTCTCTCCACCGCTCCGAACCGAAGACACCGCATTACCGACGACTCCGATTCCAGACATTACTCCGACGCCGTTATTGACTTTCCTCCGGATACCGAAACCGAGGAAATACCCGAGACCATTGCTGTAGACAAGGTCACTCCTGCACGTGGAGCTGCCAGGCCTCCTATGGCCATGTCTATTAAGGCCTACACTAGGGCTAAGGCAGCCAGCAAAACAAAGCATATTGCTTCCAAATCCTTACCTCAGCCGACTCCGGAGACACAAATTATGTCCATGGCTGCTGATTTAATTTCCATGATCAGAGGTTCACAGGCCCATCCTGAGAGAGCATCCCAGCCTCCTCCTGATAAAAGGCCCCGGGTTGAACCCTCTGACCCTTCTCCTTCTGATGAAGACTCTGTGGGCTCTGTCCACTCTGATAGCCAGGAAGAGCTCTTCCAGACCTATGAGGACTCGGATGCAGAAGATTCCATACCTTCGGCCTCCCCTCCTGAGGATATTTCTTTTGGGGAAGTTCTGCACACCATGAGGGAACATTTCAAGTGGCAGGGTCAGGAATATTCTGATTCTAGGAAAAGCCTTAGGACTTTCCTTAAGAAGCCTCAGCACAGGCCCTTAGCTATTCCTCCTGTACTTGATGTTCTGGATGATTTGTATTCTGATTCTAGTGCTACCCCTGATTCTCTTCCTCCTGCTCCAGCCAAGCCAGACAGGTATTACAGGGTCCCAGAAACTCATTCCCATTTATTCAGGGCCCATACTGCTGATTTGGAAACTATTTCACAGGGGCCTAAAGGAGTTTCAGCCTCCACCTCAAAAAATCCTTTGCCCTCCAACAGGGAAGCAAGGTCATTAGAGAGATGGGGTAAAAAGGTTTACACACCCACTACCTTATCTATGAGAGCTTTAAATTGCCTTTTTCATATGTTCCAATATCAGGATTATCTCTTAGAAGATTTACAAAAAACATTAGCTTTTCCTGATCCTTTAGACAGGAAGACTTTGCAGGAAGCTGTACATAACACTCAGCAAGTAAGCAATCACTTCCTGCAGTGTGGATATGATGCACTGGAAGCTTCATGTAGGGCAGCTATGACAGGGGCAGTGATGCGTAGACATGCTTGGTTAAAAGCTCAACCTCTACCAGATCATGTAAAAGCAAAACTTCTGGATGCACCTTTGGAAAAGAACAAGCTTTTTGGAGCAAATGCTAAGGATGTGTTAAAGACCATCGAAGAAAAAGCAAAATCATTTCAGACTGTGAAAGATTTCCTCCAGGTTCAACCCCCCAGATTCAGTAGGAATTGGCCTTCAAAAAACTGGTCCTTTCCTAATCCAGAAAAGTTTCAAAGGGGTAAGAACAGACGTGGCCGAGGAAGAGGCCAATACAGAGGCCCTTACAGGGGGCGACAATGGCAGCCAGGAAACCAAAGAAGTGATGCAGGGGTTTCACCTGCCCAACAACCACAAACTCAATGACTTTCCTCTTCTACCGCCTACCAGGGAACAACTAGAAGCTCCCTTGGGCAGGAAATTATCTCTGTTTGCAGAAAACTGGCACAGACTGACAAAGGACAAATGGATTTTGGACATTATAGACCGAGGGTACAGGTTTCATTTTCATACCTTACCAAGAAAACAAGGCATGCCAAATCTACCACAACATCAAAGGGCAGAGGCTATCAAGCAAATCACTCTGCTGACTCGAATGAAAGCAATAGAAAGAGTTCCACAACAAGAACAAGAACAGGGGTTTTACTCAAGACTGTTCCTTGTTCCAAGAAAAGAATCTCAATGGAGACCAATACTGGACTTGTCCGCATTAAACACCTTTCTCATAGTACCAAAGTTCAAAATGCTGACTCTACAGCAACTCCTTCCCATGCTGGGCAAGGAGTCGTGGCTGATTACTCTGGACCTCAAGGAGGCATACCTGCATGTCCCTATCAGACACAGCTGCAGAAGATACCTCAGATTTCTTGCAGGGCCAGAGCATTATCAATTCTCAGCATTGCCATTTGGCTTATCTACTGCGCCCAGAGTATTTACAAAATGCCTGGCTTCAGTAATTGCTCATTGCAGGCTCCAGGGCATACAAATTTACCCGTACCTGGACGACTGCCTCATACAAGCGGACGACAAATTGATGCTGGCAAAAAACCTGGATTATGTCATACGATTACTTCAAGCTCTGGGATACACAGTCAACTTCCAAAAGTCAAGACTGCAGCCATCCCAGCAAATAATCTTCTTAGGAGCCAAACTAGACACAGCCTCTCAGATGGCTTACCTGACAGAAGACAAGCAAGAGAAGTTAACTCAATACTTCAAAGGTTTAGCAAAACTCACCCAGATGACTGCAAGGAGATTCCTACAGGCCCTGGGTTACATGGCATCCTGCATTCTACTGGTTCCATTAGCAAAACTACACATGAGAAAGCTTCAATGGTACCTAAAAAGCATTTGGTCTCAACACAGCAACAACTTGGAGACAATCATACCACTCATTCCATGCCTACAAAAGGAATTCCTATGGTGGGCCTCGGTGAGCCAGGAAAACACAGGTATGTCATTCAAAAAACCACAGATAACACAGACCATGACTACAGACGCCTCAGACCTTGGATGGGGGGCGCACATGGAAGGCAGGTGTATACAAGGACAGTGGTCTCCAAAGGAAACACACCTGCATATAAACCAAAAGGAAATGCTGGCAGTAATGCATGCTATCGAAGCTTTTCAACACCAACTCCAGCAAGGCCATTTAATGATACGGACAGACAACACCACTGTGATGTGGTACATAAACAAGCAGGGGGCACCCACTCTTACCCCCTTTGCAGACTGACAATGCAGCTTTGGGAGAAATCACTGAGTCTAAACATCCAGTTACAATCCCAGTTTGTTCCAGGAAAAGACAATGTGTTGGCGGACAGCCTAAGCAGGAATTTCACAGATCCACATGAGTGGAGGTTACATACGAAGGCTTTCAGACAACTCACTTCGACATGGGGCAAGCCAGAAGTGGACCTATTTGCCTTTCACCTCAATCATCTTCTACCAAAATTTTGCACAAGGACATACCATCCAAAGGCTTGGAAAATAGATGCCCTTTCATTCAACTGGAACTCTCTAGCAATCTATGCATTCCCACCTCTGCCACTGATGACCTCAGTATTATTAAAGATCAAAGCAGAGAAGCCCAAGGGAATCATAATAGCTCCGGAGTGGCCAAGACAACACTGGTACCCACTACTACGGAGCATATGTCACACCAGGAGGTGGACCCTCCCTCAGTGGCCTCTACTTTTGACTCAACACAATTTCGAAACACTGCATCCAAACCTTCAGACACTGCAGCTAACAGCCTGGGAGATCCCATAAATAACTTCAGCTTATCTCTCTCCAAGGAAGTTCAGCGGATACTAACAGAGGCTCGAAGACCATCCACCAGAAAGGTTTACTTAGCAAAGTGGAAAAGATTCAGCAATTGGAATACCAGCAAGGGACATGATGCATCATTACTGAACATCCCACTCATCTTGGAATATTTGGCAGATATGTTACAGAGCGGCCTCTCATATTCTTCAATAAAGATACATGCATCTGCTATTTCAGCTAGATACAACACTGATCCTCCTGTTTTCTCTCACCCCTTACTAAGACAATTCCTCAGGGAATCAAGAACATTAAGCCACCAAGAAAGGCCCCAGTGCCAGCCTGGGACCTCAATTTTGTCTTAGAAAAACTGACTCTACCTCCTTTTGAGCCAGCAGCTTCAGTTGACTTGCAATTTCTCTCATGGAAAACAGCTTTCCTGTTGGCAATTACCTCAGCAAGAAGGGTTTCGGAGCTACAGGCCCTAATGGCAATACCACCCTTTATTATTTTCCACAGAGACAGGGTTTCATTAAGGACCAACCCTACTTTTATGCCAAAGGTGGTATCTAGGGTTTCTCTAAATCAAGCCATTCATCTGCCTGCTTTTTTCCCCAATCCTGAGAATAAGGGGGAAAGACTTTTGCATACCTTGGACATTCATAGACAACTTCGATACTACCTGGACAGAACCAAGGCCAGTAGGAAGTCTGAACAGCTTTTTGTAGTTTACGCCCCTGCAGTCCAAGGAAAAGCAATTTCAAAACAGACTATTTCTAAATGGATTGGACATTGCATCAGATTCTGTTACTCCTTTCATGGGAAGACTGTTCCAGCCTATGTCAGACCACATTCCACCAGAGCTACAGCCACCTCTACAGCATTTTTAAGAGGGGTGCCTACAAAGGACATTCTAGAAGCTGCTACATGGAGCTCCGTGCATACATTCTCCAAACACTACAATCTCCCTCTATATTCCAGATCCAGAGCAGGCTTTGCTTCGGCAGTCCTGCAGGGTTTGATTGCCACACCTTCTCTTTCCTAGAGCATTCCTCCTCCCCCAGCTAAGCTATGGTATTCTACCCACATGTTATGACTGCAGTTGCATTCTTGAAGGACATAGTACAGTTTTGTACCTACCATAAATGTAGATGTCCGATAGACATGCAACTGCAGTCGGGTTTTCCCTCCCTCCATACCCCTCTATGCCTGGGGTCCACTCCTATCCCCCTTACTCTTAGCTGGGGATATCTGTTATGGTGTATTTGTTTTATTGCTCATGTATTTGTTTGGAATCCTGTTTTTATCTTCCAATTTGATTACAGCCTTCCTTGGAGGGCACCTGGCATCTGGGGCAAGAAACACTGAAGAAAATGGTGTCGGCTGATGCTTATGTACTCCAGCCGCTCTGACGTCGGAGAGAAATGCGACATCAGCCGACGTCGGACCCAGACTTTGGAATCCGGCCGACCGAGGGCTACCTGAGGCAAGACAACCCACATGTTATGACTGCAGTTGCATGTCTATCGGACATCTACATTTATGGTAGGTACAAAACTGTACTTTCTAGATTCTTTGGGCAGTTGGATCTGTGTAAGTTGTGAGCTGCCCTGGGGACTCATCTTGTACAGAGACTAATAAAAAGGCTCCCCATTTAAATACTGGCACTCAAAATTCTGAGTGCCAACAAGCTGAATAAAAAAGACAGAAAACCCGTAAAAAGAGTGAATCTTGAAGGTTGCTCTTCTCCTTTAATTTTTTTTTTTTTTTTGCAGGAGGCAAGTCTCCCTACTCACCTTGATAGGGTAAGGCCCTTTGGTTCCCAAACTTATATATACCAACTCCAAGATTGCTATGTCTTGGAGATAAGGGAATATTTCAAGAAATGTCCATCTCAGACTCAGTAAGTCCATTTTTCTGCTATTTAGTCGTCATGGTTTAAGACGCACTGTAGTGAGTCCTGACCTTTCAAATGCTTACCCTAGAAAAAAATGCCCGTGTTGAAAACTACAGTGTTAACATTTAAGGAATATTTGAACAAGTAGCTTTAGAGTATATGGAGATATTTATTTAGTGATATTGATCAGGTAGTTGGCTAATCCATTTCAGTGACAGCCTTGGAGTTTTACAGAGGAACGGATATTTACATAAACATAAATTTAAATAAAAAAATGAGATACACTAATAATAAGCAAAAATGATGTAGAATATTTGAAATCAAAAACTTCTGTAGTGATGATCTGTACATAATTGTTACATACTAGAAGTACAAAAAAGGCTGGCATAGGTACAGTTGAATATATAATTGTCAATTGTTAGGCATATTGTAGGAAACAGAAGTGATGTCAGTGAAGTTAATCATCAGGTGAGATGGAAGAAATGCATAGGTTTAGACTTTAAGATAACTGGGTTTAAGGCAGAACATATATTCAGTACTTAATATATACAGTGAAAATGTTATTATGGAGCTTCCCTCCCATTTAGTAGGCTAGAGGGCATGAAGACTGTTAGAGTTACAGATAGTGTTCAGAGGTGGGCCAGTAGTAGGGACTATCCATAAGATAAATGTCATGGAGGCAAACAAAATTTTTTGAGTGCCACAGTATGACTGATTCATGTGAAATAAGATAAACATTTGGGTGGTAGTAGGAAGACACAAGTGTAAGTGCCTTGTAGTGTTGTAAATGCATAATTCCATTATTTTTTTCTGGAAATGCACAGTTACGTCAAATGGCTGATATTTGAACTTTGTTGTTTAATTTGGCAGGGGTGCAGAATTGTTCATTAGCAAGGCTCTAGATGATTTAGGGGGCATTTGATGCCCCATTGTTGCCTCCTTTTTAAATGCTGCTTTATTTTCTATTTTCTATACACACTATGTCCAGCCCTCATTCATGCTGCATACCATTATAGGTGCTTGGTCCTATTCCATTTTTAATAACATGAAGTTACTTCCATTATATTTACAAAGGGCCCATCTCAAAACCAGAAACCGTAAAAGTTATTTCATCATCACTGCTTTTACCCTTTTCTATACATGAAATTCTACTGTCTTTAAAGCTTCCACACTTCCCCTCCCTATTTTTTTCTATGTACTTTCTTCCTGATGGTTTTCTTTCCTTAACTGAAGGTTTCTTTTTTCCATAGAACTTACTCTGATGGTATTTCTGTATATGCCATTCTGTCTGCTCCACTCCCAACATAATTTTAAGTATTTCTTTATTTGAAAGTTCCTGATTTGATTTCACTGTCTAGTTATTCCCTTTTCAGGTTAATAATAGCATTGCCACTGCCTTAATGTCGTCTGTTCTCCTAATCCCTTAAATCCAGTTCAAGTAGAAATGGGTCACAGCCATCACCCATGCTTGTCCTAACACTATTTGTAGTGTTTCTTTCAGGTCTCTCTTAAAATTCTCTTTTTATTTCCTTCCAAAAATATTTTTCCAGTCCCTGTTCTCACTGCCTTCACTTCACCAACATGATGTTCTTCGTGTTTCACTGTTGCAGTCATTGCATTTGGGTTATCTGCTTGCAGTAGCCCTCAGTCAGCCTGATTAACAAAGTCTTGGGTCCTGCATCGGTTACTGTCCCTTCTTCCATGACGTCAGGTCGTCAGGGGTATAAAACATGCAGCCGACGCCATTACATCAGTCTTTCTTGCCGTGCAGTGCCCGAAGCAGAAGCAGTTCGCAAGTGCTAGTCGGCCGACTCCTGAAATTTTTGTTTTCGAGTTTCAGAACCAAAGTCTTCAACTAAAGCTAAGTACCTCGTTGGGGAAACTTTTTCTTGCTCCTTACCGATGTCAGTAAAAGTTAATAATTGCATTAGTTGTGGAAAGCTGATACCTCACAAAGATTTTAATTCGTACTGTATTCCTTGCCTAGGCTCTGACCAAGATGTACCTTGCTGTTGGTTTTGTGCTTTATTTAATCAGTACACTATCCGTCATTGGTATATTTTCGCTTTTAAATATTTCGGTTCTTGGTTTAATTATCCAGAAATGTCGTCGGTTAGCCATCCAACTACCGGGATTCTGAAAAAAACACAAAGATAAAGACAGAGACAGGCTGCCGAGGTCCAAAGCTGCAGACAACGCTTTTCCTAAGCCAGTCACCAGTTTGCCGGTACTCAGTGAGGCGCTTTCCCAGTCCCAGATACCCGCTACTTCTGACTTGCAGGCCTCTACTGAGACCCTTTCGAAGTCCAGTATGCTGCAAGATGCTTCAACTGTGGAACCTGTGGATGTCTCTACCTTGGATGGGTCCGGAGCCGCTGTGCAGGCACTGGCTTCTTAGGGTGTATTCAGGCCTACGGACTTGCATATTAAACCGATGCCTCCTTCTTCATTTAGGCCAAAATCTCGAACCATGCCTAAGAAACCGATGCCCAGGGCACATGCTCAGTGCTCTATGCCTAAAAAACAAGTAAGAATGGCTGAAGATCTTATAACTCTAATCAGGGGAAGCCAACATCCCCCTTCTAAGAGACCTAGGACTGAAGTTGTTTATGAATCTTTTGAACAGGATTCTGATTTTTCTGATTCTTCTGATGATCTGGATTTGCCCTTATCTACTTATGAGGATTCTGATGCAGAGGACTCTATTCCCTCTGCTTCCCCTCCAGAGGATTTTTCTTTTGGTGAGACCTTACATTCTCTAAGGGAGCATTTCCACTGGGAAAGCCAGGATTTTTCTGATTCAAAAAAGAGACTTAGGGATTTCTTACTCCTGCCTTAGCATAGGCCTTTAGCTATACCTCCTTTACTAGACATTGTTGATGATGCCTTTTCAGAGTCTAGTTTGGCCCCTGATTCTTTGCCTTCTGCTCCCAGAAAACCTGACAGATATTACAGGGTTCCTGATTCTCACAAGTTCCTTTTTAAAAATCCTATTGCGAATCCAGAGACTATTTCACAGGGACCCAAGGACATTAAGGCTTCTATTGTTAAAAATCCTACCCCCTCTGATAGAGACTCCAGGGCGCTGGATAGATGGGGTAAGAAAGTTTACAGTTCTGCGACCTTGGCCATTAGGACTTTAAACTGCCAGTTTTATATGTTAAAGTATCAACAACATGTTATTGAATTGCTTAAACAGAAAATTATTTTAATTCCTGACTGTGCTGAAAATAAATAGTTACAGGATTTAATGCTTTCTGCTGGACAGGTTGGAAAACATAATTTGCAATGTGGGTTTGATTCATTAGAGGCCTCTTGCAGGGCTGCTGTTACTGGGTCTTTGCTCAGAAGGCATGCTTGGCTTAAGGAGCAAAGTTTGCCTGATTATGTTAAAGCTAAATTGTTGGATGCTCCCTTAAATCAGGACTGCCTGTTTGGCAACAAGGCTGATGAAGTTCTTAAAAAGATAGAAGATAAAGCTAAATCTATGCAAACTGTCAAAGATTTCTTACAAGTTCAGCCTCCTAGATTTAGTAGGCACTGGCCCTCTAAAAATTGATCCTTTCTAGCCCCTTCCAGGTCTTCTCAAGCCAAACCCAGACACAGCACAAACCCCAGGTTTCAGTCCCAAGGGACACACAAGACTAGGCAGAGGGGGGTTTCTGCACCCAAACCTCTTTGGAAAACTGTCTCAATGACTTGCTTTTAAAACTTCCAAGCGATTCCCAACTGAATGCTCCTTTAGGCGGAAAGATCGGTCTGGAGGCCAAAAACTGGGAACTCATTACCCAGGACAAATGGGTTTAAATATAGGGTCTATATTTGAACATTGAGGTTTCAAACCTTCGAATGTTCTAATATCAAACCCTATGCAGCGAAAGCTTAAAATATCGAAGCAGCAGAAACCCGAATTTTTTCCTAGGGAAAGAATTCGGTTGTCCGTTTCTGTTGCTTCGGTATTTTCAGCGCTGTGGTGGAAAGTTACTGGTCTGGTTCAGGTAAGTGTGCGATTGTGTGGATGTGAGGGTTAGGGTGGGTTAGGTGAGTTAGGGTTAGGGTGCGGGTTAGGTATGTGTGCGATTGTGCAGGCGTGAGGGTTATGGAGGGTTAGGTGAGTTAGGGTTATGGATCGGGTGAGGTGAGTGTGCGATAGTGACGGACCTTAGGGTTTGGGTTAAGGTAAGCGGATAATTAGTGGTGTGTGTATAGTTTAGTGTAGGGTTAGGTGTAAGATGTTGAGGTGTATGTGTGTGGATTGCTGTTTGGTGTAATTTTGTTGTGTGTATGTGTTTTGGAACAGCAATTTTTTTCCTCTAGGAAAAAAATCGCTGTTCTGACAGTTCGAGATTGTAAGCTTTTGCTTACATAGGGTCGATTAATCACTGTTTGCTTTTTTAAGTGGTCAGTGATCTAATATAGACCTTAAATATAGTGTCCCAAGGATACAGATTTCATTTCCACATGTTACCAACACCAAGCGGGTGGCCAGATCTACCCCCAAATCAGTGGGCAGAGGCCCAAAATCAAGTACTCTCTCTCTTAAACATGGGGGCTATTCAGTTGGTACCAGAAGAGGAAAAGGGACAAAGTTTCTATTCCAGACTTCTCCTGGTACCCAGAAAAGGCAATACATGGCGCCCTATCCTGGACCTTTCTATTATTAACACCTTTCTGGTGATTCCAAAATTCGAAATGCTGACTCTTCACCAGCTGCTTCCTATGCTAGGCAAGGATGCATGGTTGGCAACACTAGACTTAAAAGAAGCATACCTGCACATCCTGCACATCCCAGTCAGGGAATCTTGCAGAAGTTCTCTGCACTGCCCTTTGGCTTATCTACTGCCCCTAGGGTATTCACAAAGTGCCTAGCTCCAGTCATTGCATTTTGCAGGCAAAGAAATATTAAAATATATCCATACCTGGACGATTGTCTAATTCAGGCAGAAAGCAATGACATTCTTTTGAATCATCTGGCCTTTGTTCAAAGGGTACTGACTTGTCTGAGGTTCACCATAAACGAAAAGCAATCCCACCTGGTACCCTACCAACAAATTATATTCCTGGGAGCAAGCTTGAATACAACTTCCCAGATGGCTTTCCTCATGCCAGAGAAACTGATTCATTTGACAACTTAGTTCAAACAAGTGGCCACAAAAACCCAGCTATCTGCAAGGCAAATACTGCAAGTCTTGGGGCTCATGGCCTCCTGCATTCTTCTAATTCCATATGCAAGGGTGCATATGAGGAAACTACAATGGTATTTCAAAAGCCTATGGTGTCAACATTCACAGGATCTAGAAGCAAGGATTCCTATCATACCTTGCCTATGCCTAGAGTTCCCTGCTTCTAGATCCTGTGAATGTTGACAGGATCTAGAAGCAAGGATTCCTATCATACCTTGCCTATGCCTAGAGTTCCTTTGATGGGCGGAGGCCTGCCACCAAAACAGAGGACTACCATTCACATTACCCCCTGCCGCCCAAATTTTAACAACTGATGCATCAGACTATGCATGGGGGGGCTCACCTGGCAGGGAAGTGCATTCAAGGCAAATACACCTGCACATAAATCAAAAGGAAATGTTAGCTGTACAGAATGCTCTGACAGCCTTCAAGGACCACATTCTTCCAGGACAACTAATGGTAAAGACGGACAACACCACTTTCATGTGGTACATAAACAAGCAGGGGGTAGACATTCTTACCCCCTCTGCAGACTAGCCATGACATTATGGAACACAGCCTTGAGCTACCAAGTGAATCTACAAGTTCAGTTCCTGCCAGGAAAACTAAATACACTGGCAGATGGACTAAGCTGAAACCTCACGGACCCACAGGAGTGGAAACTGGAACCAAGGATTTTCAACATGTTGACAAGCAAATGGGGGAGCCCAGATATAGACCTGTTTGCCTCCCTCAAAACCATCAACTGGACAAATTTTGCACAAGGATTCCCCACAAGCTAGCTTGGAAAGTGGATGCTCTATCCTTCAGCTGGAAAAACCTATCAATTTATGCCTTTCCTCCTCTGCCTCTGCTCTCCAAGGTACTACTAAAGATCAAACAGGACAAGCCAAGGATGATTTTAATTGCACCAGACTGGCTTCGCCAACACTGGTACCCACTCTTGCGCAGTGTGTCATGCTTGGCTCCATGGCACCTGCCTCAGACTCCTTCCCTGTTGTCTCAGCAGGAGAACCAGATTCTGCACCCTCAGCTGCAACCCTGAACCTAGCAGCCTGGCTAATTACCTAATCTCTCCTTCACCATCCCTCAGTAAATCAGTGATGGATATCATTTTAGAGGCATGGAGGCCTAGTACTAGAAAATCGTGTGCTGCAAAATGGAAAAGATTCTGTACCTGGAACCAATCTCAAGGAATGAACGCAGCAGTGCCCAATTTATCTCAGATTCTACAATACTTGACTGAGATGCTTCATAAGGGCTTGTCTTTTTCCTCCGTCAAAATTCATGCCTCAGCCATTTCAGCTCATTATAGCACAGAGCCTCCCCTTTTCTCTCACCCACTGCTCAAGCAGTTCCTCAGAGGGGCCAAAAATTTAAGGTCACCCAGGAGAGCTCCAACTCCAGCCTGGGATCTTAAATCTGTCTTTGTGAAACCCACTCTTCCTCCTTTTGAGCCAGCTGCTACTGCAGATTTAAAATTTCTTTCCTGGAAAACAGCTTTCCTTTTAGCAATCACTTCTGCAAGAAGGGTATCTGAATTACAGGCCCTTATGGCATTGAAACCTTTCATCATCTTTCATGCGGTCAGGGTGTCCCTCAGAACCAATCCCTCCTTCATGCCCAAGGTGGTATCAAGTGTGGCTCTTAATCAGTCCATTCATTTGCCTACCTTCTTTCCTAACCCACAGAACAAAGGGGAATGGATACTCCACTCTTTAGATGTGCACGGACTGCTTAGATTCTACTTAGACAGGACTAAACCTCAAAGGAAATCTGAACAACTGCTGGTGGCATTTGCTGCAGGGTCAGAGGGGAAAGCTATTTCAAAACAAACCATTTCAAAATGGATAGGCCACTGCATTCATTTCTGCTATAAGTACCATGGAAAACCTATCCCACGGGGCATCAGACCCCATTCAACCAGGGCTGCATCTACCTCTACAGTCTTTTTCAGGGGCGTCCCTACTAGGGATACCCTAGACGCTGCTACCTGGAGTTCTGTACATACTTTCACCAAGCATTATCATTTGCCAATTTTCTCTAAATCCAGAGCTGGTTTTGCCACTGCAGTGTTGCAGGGCCTTATAGCTGGTCCTAATTCTATTTAAATTCCTCCTCCCAAACTTAGCTTTGGGAATCTACCCAGATGTAATGACTGCAACAGTGAAACAATAAGAACATAGTACAGTTGTGTACACTTACCATAGATGTAGATGTTCGAGTGTATTCACTGATGCAGTCCTGGTTACTCTCCCTCCAGTCCCCATTCTTCTTTTGGCTATACCTCTACTCTCAGTTACTATGCTCAAAAAGCTTTTTGGTGTATTTGCTTTTTGTTGGCAGTATATCCTTGTATTTATAGATTTAATTGCTTCCCATTAGGGGAGGCACCTGACATCTGGGGCAAGAAAAACTGATGTAATGGCATCAGCTACATGTTTATACCCCTGACAACCTGATGTCATGGAAGAAGGGACAGCAACCGATGCAGGACCCAAGACTTTGTTAATCAGGCCGACTGAGGGCTACTGCAAGCAGATAACCCAAATGTAATGACTGCAACAGTGAATACACTCGAACATCTATATTTATGGTAAGTGTACACAACTGTACTTTTCCTTTACCTCTGGAAACATTTTGTGGATTCTTTGTAATGTTTAGACATATTTATGCAATCATTTCATCAAAAAATTCTTAATTTCCAAGATTTGGTAGCTATTTTTAGCATCCTTAAGATTTCTTGCTGTTTTCATCTATTTCTCTTCCAGAGAATTCTTGACAAGCTTGTAGTTGCTTCAGTTTTCTAATCCATTTATCTTGTCTTAAGGACTTTTATCCTTTACTTACCAGCCTCTTATTCAATGCCATTTCTGACTGAGCTTCTACCACCATTTTATCAGTTCTGGTTTCTTAAGAGTCCTTTTTTTTCCTAGTTCTCTTTCATATTTTTGTGTCATGTAAATTGGTACCTCACTCTTTGCTATTTGGTACATTTCTTTAAATCTATCCCAAGTTATTTCATCCCCATCTCAAATTTTTTTCTGAAACTAAAGCTTTATATTAACCTTGGTCCATATAATTTATTCTGTTTATTTACTCAGCTCTATTGACCAGACATAAAACTTCCAGTTTTTATATTACTTTGTCCTAAATATTTCTTTTATTCTGTCACCCATCAGTTTTTGATAGATTTCATTTCATCCTACCTCTAAAATTTGTTTCCAAATTTATTTTGTTTTAGTTGACCTATTAGCACTGTTTTCCCTTTTTCTTTATAAATTGGGGTTTTGTAACAAATATATAATTATCAGTTGAGGTGCCTGAAAGTGTTTATATAAGCGTGGAAGAGTTGACAGAATCATTTTTTTGCCATGGATGCCTTTAATTCCATATATAATTTGTAATTAATTTTCTAAGTTTCTCCCAGAATTTCTTTCCTGTGTCATATACAAATTCTTGTGACTAGTATGTAATTTGGGGACTATAAACATTTTTCACAGCTTGCATTCTCTGATCTTGAATTTGCCATTATTTCCACCTTTTAATAAACTCTTGAATCATCTTCAACAAAATGTGTTCTCATGATTCCTTGTCAGGTTTTTTCTGCTGTTTTTGCTCCCCACATTCCCAAGTATTGAATCTTAAAGTGATCCCAGAGGTAAGGAAATTCTGGTACGAGTGTAAAGAATAGACTATAGTTCACTGTTACTGCTTTCTTCTTTTCTCTATTTATTTTGTAACAGGTCAGAAATATGCATTATGACATTAACTGCAGACATGTCCATTTTTTTTCTTCTCCTCTCTGCCATTCCCATCACCATATTTTTGATTGCCTTATCTTTTGAGCTAATGGCAACAAATACCCTGCAGGGAAAAGTGGTCATCCTTGTGTTCCCCTCTCTAACCTTATTTCTTCTGACAGTGTAGCATTCAGTTTTATTTGTGCCATTGAACCTCTATATATTTCCTGAATTAACTTGATAAATCATTCACTGAACCCCATTCTTCTCAGTACTTCCTGTGGATATCTCCAGTGCATATGATCAATCACTTTTTCCGCATCAAGCCCCATCAGCACCATCCAGCTCTTCATCCTTCCAGCTTCACTTTGCATTTGTCAAATATTTACTCCTCTTTACAAAACCACACTAATCGTCACCAATTAGCTTAGAACGTTTCTTTGCCAGCCTGTTTGCCAGGATAGCCACAAATATTGTATAATGATGTTCCAATATTGGGATAAGCCAATACGATCCAGGAGCATTACCTTCTTTCAAAATTATTCAAATTATTGCTCTTTGCCATTTGTCTGGTATTTCTTTCATTTCCATTATCTCCTTAAACAATACATGGCATTTAAGAATAGTTGTGCATCTGTATACATTTGTAGGTGTATATTAGGCTAACAACCACTGGGGGATTTTCATACCTAGCCAAGCATCCCAAATGTATCCTGGAAGTTAATGTGCTGGCCTTTGTCTGTCTAGCCAAGCTTCCCAAATGCATCTTGTACATTTATGTGCCTTGGAAGTTATTCTAAGGAGTCTGTGTAAGCTAAGGCAAGATTTACAGGCTACCTCTGTCCATTATATGCCCTCCATATCTTAATTGGAAACCCATCCTTTTTTGATGTCTTCCCTAAGGCCAGTACCTGCATTGTTCTGTCACGGTTCTAGTTACAGGGTACATTAACACAAAATCCTCCTCTTCAGTAATTCTTGGAAGATTTAACCTCTCTAAAAGTTTTCTACTCTTTTGTTATCTTTACTCTTGTAATAGCCCACAGTAATTTTTGTTATAATTTCCCACATTCCATCTGTATCTTTAGTCATATTCCATTTTTTGTGGGCATCACAGCTTATGGAGTGTTTTCTACGTTTATCTGCTTTAATCTTCCTGCTCATTTTTTCTGAAATGTTGGATAATTGACATAATATATATTCCTTAGTAATACTTGTCTTTCCTTTAATTTTTCCTCTGTCCTTCTTCTCCACTGTTTTTCAAGTTGTACAATTTCCCTTTTTTCCCCTCCTGCACTGATGCTTGCCTTTTTTATTGAAGTTCCTTCATTCTAGTTAATTTAGTCCCTTCTCACTTTTCTCTGTCCAGTGTTGGCTGTATGCTTCCTGTATTCTCTTGTCTGTTTTATTCATAATTGTTTCCTATTCTAGTATTTTTCTTTTTGGCATTTGCTTCCCTTGCAATTCCCCTTACATTTATTCTATTATTGTTTTAATCTTTTTTTTTACTTTGTCAGTGATACCATTTCTAGTCTCCAGTGTCATTCCCTCTTGTCCATATTTATGTGTTGTATTTCAGTTTTCACTTGCTCTTGATCAGGTATTTTATGGAGAATGTTGATGTATTTTTTATTTTTTTTTATTTTCCCATGTTCTATCATTGCATACCATGTATCAAGCCATACAATTATGGCATACTGCCCCAATTAATAAGTGGTGGTCCTACCACTTCGGTGAAGTTTCACTATGTCCCCCAGACCATACATTTTCTTCAAGATCGTAAAAATACTTTTTGTCTCAGTAGCTTGTCTTTTCTTGGTCCCCTACTCACGTCTTGTGTTAATAAATTTCAGTCTCCTGCTATTAATCCTCTCCCCTTAGGAAAATGTCATTATTTCTAACATTATTTATTGTATTTCTTCAGTTCTTCTCTTTGGAGGGCATATGTAAGTTTCCCAGTATTAATCTTTCATCTACCCAGTTGCCCCTAATCAAAACAAATCACCCTTGCTGATCACTTTTTATGTTGTCCACCCTCAAGTACATTCCTCTTCTCATTAATGTAATTATCTCTCGCTCTCTCCTTTCTCTAGCACTTGCTCCATATCTCTCTCTAAATCCTTTTTTGATTATATCCTCATCAAGGGCGCCCGCAGGCAGGTGCAAGGGGGTGCACTTGCACCCACCTGGATTTTCTTAACGCTATCTGTGATGATTTGGCAAAATGCACTTTTTTCTATCATTTCCACTTTCTTTTTTTTTTCTGTAAAGCCTGCATCGTTCTGAACTTTGGAAGAGATGTTAGTGGAGGTGGCAGGCATTCATATGACATGATGATGCATAATTGATGACTGACAAGCCTCAAACTCCTCCTTAAACTTTACAACCGTAGTTGCATAGAGTTAATTGGATGACTGCAGGTGAACGGTGGAAGAGTATCCTATTCCTGACATGAACAAATCAAAGATTCATCATGTGGTGGAAGGACTGGACTGGTGGTGGTGTTCTGTACTTTGTTTTTGTATAACAGCAAGAAGGTAGGTTGATCAAAGACAGGGAAGAAAGAAGTCCACTCCTGACTGAGGTAATTTTTTTTTGTGCACTGAACATTTGGCACCAAAACGCGAAAGTGGCGCAGTTGAGACGGAGTGTGAGTGAGTGCCCAGTATTTTCCCTAGTGTCCAGTGCCCTCCAGGGAACAAGAAAGAAGTCCACTCCTGAGGTAAATTTTTTTTTTTGTAAACTGAACACTTGGCGCCAAAATGCAAAAGTGGCGTACTCCTTTAGTGTCCATTGCCCTCCGGGAACAGCCATTGATTTATGGCTTTCAGCTGCTTGTCATGTTGCATTGCATAGTGTGTTTATTTATTTATTTTTTATGTTTAACTGAATTCTTACTGTCAGTAGCCTCCACTGTTATCTTTGAAAGGCTAAGCCATAACTCATCTGACTTGATTATATGCCTGAAGAATTATTTTTTGTGTACGGTTATATTGTCATTGACTTTTAAGAAGATACAGAAACTTTTATTTTAATACAAGATTTAAACAGTTATGAAATCTGGTGGCATGAAATGCATGCTTTTATGTTAGACTAGTTTCATTGCTGTGCTAGTTTAAATGAAATTGGGAGCCAAGTACAGATTATTTCTTGTTTTTTTGTGGTCACTGTTAACTGTCTGTATGAGTGTTACTTAGAGACTGACCCTGGCAACTTCTCAACAGAGGAAGGTACTCCAATGCAGAGTGAAATGTTCTAGAAATGTATAGTGAATTTACCTGGGTATTGGGCATACACAACAAAATGTTAACCTTGTTATATATTCTGTGACTGATAAAATATTCTCACAGTAAAATGTATATTATTATGCTACAGACTTTCCTGTAAGTGTCTAATCGTGCAGTTCCTAGCAAATAGCTTTAGGATTTGATATGGGGATTGTTTGTTATAGCAGGCTTTGCTGTTTTGCTGTAGTATAACGAGGTGTTAGTACTTTTGTTGGTGTGGAGCTTAAAGGTCTTTCTTGACTTGTGTCAATGCCATTTCCCAGTTGAGGGAAAAATTGAAAACGTTTCACTTTATTTAGAGACTAGTGTGAAAACAATGCAGTTTATTTACCTGCTACTGTGGGATTTTACTGGGAGATGCTTGCTTGGAACTTGGACCTTTTTTTAAGAATGCCATATTTTGGCTAAAACAGAATTCAGGTCTTTGACCAATGCTAGAAAGGTGTTCTGTTATGATATTTGAGGTTTAATAGAAATAACTTTTACCAGTGAAGTGGATGTGCATTAATAGGCAAAAGGTATAATGTTGCTAGAGATGATAATTAAAGGATGATCTTGCTTCCAGAAGTGAAATAGGAAAGGAATACTCTCGTTTAAGGGAAAAAAAATGTTTGTTAGTCCATGTAAGCACCATTCCTGGATTGGCGCTTTCTTTTACTCTGTTTTGTAACCCATCTACATTGGTTTGTTAAAGTAACTGCACATCTGTATTAGACTTCATACATCTAATAACTGGAGAAAAATCTTTAAGGTATTCCTTGTCAGAATGTATTTTTTGTGCCTTGATATAGATTTAGTACTGTTGCTATGCTGTCATGAGTTAATGTCCTTAAAAACAAAGGCTGCTGAAAATGTTTCATATCCACCTTGCCTTGTTTATGATGTCACGTGTGAATGTGCAGATGTAATTAGCCTTTTTTTAATGTAGTAAACTCTGTTAACCAGAACTCAAGCAACCAGAACAAAAAATCAAAGAAATACAGTACAGTTTTCATGTGTTGCAGTTTCTGCCCCCCCCCTGCAGAAGCATACCTTACATTTTTAGAGTTTGAATTTTTAAAAGGAAGATAGGAATAAAGTCCCTCTCTCACCAACCTTGAGAACAAGTCAAACCAAACAAATAGTATAGGGTACAGTATTAGTTAGACCTATTTTTAATAGCAACTCTCAAGCAACCAGAAACTACAGTTATCTGGCATCTACCCATCCCCATGCGTGCCAGACCAGTTAACCGAGAATTTACTGTATGTGGTCACTGTTAAAGAGGTATCACCCCTCATTGTCTTGTAACTGCATTACATTTAAGTGATTCCTTTCAGATATATATATATATATATATATATATATATATATATATATATATATATATATATATATATATTCAGGATTAGTCTTTGCTGATTGTTTCAGCATGTTTTCCATTACATATTACCCTTTTTTTATTAATGTATGCCTAGGTTTGCATGTGATAGTCTGAGTATCTGTAATATCACACATTTTTACTGAATAGATAAAAAGTATGAGAAATTTAAAGCATTTCCAAATGTTAGTATTAGGACATTCAAAATAGCCCAACCCAGTGGCAAATATAGAAATTTAGAAGAACTATAGCTGGCTTGATAAAGTGTGTGCGTGTTGTGTATTCTTTGTGGGAGGGGTGTCATAATCCCCTGAGCAGTGAACTTGAAGAAGGGTGTGGTTCAAGAAGACCTCTACAGATTAGTGAGGTGAGAACATTTCGGGATGGATTGTTTAGGTTCACTTCAGAACTGTAGACAAAGAGAATTATGGAATAGTCTCCAGTAAAATAAATGAATAAACTCAGTAAATGAGTGGCTGTGAGTGACAAAGGCAAATGTTAAAAAAGCAAGGTAGTGGAGACTGTGATTCTTCACGAGGCTGTAACAGTGGGCTGGATTCCAAAAGCTGTCAGTGTAAGTGACTTAACTAAGGTGTGTTACACCAGAGTAAGTCACATAAACTGAGAGCTGGTCTTTTGGAATCTGGCTCATGGTGTGAGACTCTTCTTATGTAGATGTTACACTGAAGTAAGTCACTTACACCAAGGGCATGTTTGACTTTATAAATTATTATGTGCAATTTATTTCCTGGTAAGTGTTAGGTTATTGCATTGATAATTTTTCTCTTAATATGTGTATACTTATAAGTGCTTGTAAACTGTGTATATTGTGCATTATCACCTGTTGCAGTTTTGATTTTATTGATTATTGTTGATGGCCTAGGTCATACAGTGAAGAAAAGTGTGGTATATATGCCTGAGCTTTAGAAATGTCTATCAGCAGGTTACTCCTGTTTATGAAATATTGTCACATGTAACTTGTGTACTTTTGTTAACTGGATTGTGTCCCCCTGAGCTTATGCATTTCTTTCAGGGCCCATGGTGATCCTGGTCATTTCTGTAGTAGTACAGATCGTAGAGGACTTTAATATATACTTGTTTCATTATTAATTTACTTTTAATACCCATGAAGTTCTAGCTGTAAATATTTCTTCAGAGGCTTGAAGCCAAAAGCTCCAACAGAGCTGCATCACAATAATTAACAAAATATTCGATTAAGGGTGTGCACACTTATGCAATAAGCTTATTGCATATTTTTTTTTATTTTTTTTTTTCCCGTAACAGATTTGTTTTTCAATTGAATTGTACAGGTTATAGGTCACATTAAAGGTGGGAAAAGTTTTGAAATTATTTATTGTGGTCTCATTTTATATATCACAAAAACCTGGCATTTTAACAGGGGTATGTACACTTTTTATATCCACTGTATATGCCCAACATAACATTACAATGTAGAGATACACTTCTGCAGCAAGTGGAGTGCATCTGCTCACTTGCATCCTGCATTTACTTACTGGCACAATACAGTACTGCTTCCAAATGAAAACATGTACAGATTCAGTGCGCAAACACGCCTCCCCTTTTACTTTGTTCTGCATGTTTAGTAAATCCCTATAAAATGAATCCACTATATTGATTCATCTAAACTGAACAAAATGTTAAACACTTTTTAAAATAATAATAATAATCATCTTCTTTCAGCTGTTCCCGCTAGGGGTCGCCACAGCAGATCATCTGTTTCCATGTCTTCCTGTCCTCTGCATCTTGCTCTGTCACACCAACTACCTGCATGTCCTCTCTCACCACATCCATACACCTTATGTTAGGCCTTCTTCTTTTCCTCTTACCTGGTAGCTCCATCCTTAGCAACCTTTTCTCAGTATACCCAGCATTCCTACTCAGCACGTCCAATCCAATGCAATCTCGCCTCTCTAGCTTTGTCTTCAAAGTGTCCAAACTTGGCTGACCCTCTAATATACTGATTCCTAATTCTGTCCATCCTTGTTACACCCAGTGCAAATCTTAACATCTTTAATTCTGCCACCCCCAGCTCTGTTGTATTATGTAATTCAGCCTGGTCTTGCTGCTGTTATAACAGCTGACTTTCTTGATTCATAACAATCTGTATGGCCACAACCTTTGAGATTCTAGATAGAATAAAAAGGTGGATTCAGTGTACTCTGAAAGTAGATGTAGTTGACGTTTCCAGGCTTACTTATTGCGGAAGTACTGACATTTTTTTAATTTAACATAGGCAATTTATTCTTTGACGGCAGCAGGCACTGAATTTGTAGATGAAACACTGACATATACAGTTGTTTTCTAGCAACAACCTCTTCATTTGTTTCAGATATCTTTAATGTGGAATTATTCAGATGACTTTTACTTCTGCAGAGATTGTGTATATTGACTGATATTTGTGGATTGTAATGGCACAAGTTTGAGTGGCCTTTTATGTTTGAAATGTTCTGAATTGGGCAGTTTGTCATTAATGGTTTATGTTTTGTTTCATTGCTTACTGGAAAAATGTTCAAAACTATAAATTTAAAACACACTCAAACAAGTGGTACTATATAATACAAGTGATATAATTCAATTATGTATTATAATTAATCCAATCAGGTGAATCAAAGAACTTTTGCATGGCCCTAACAAGGTGTGCAAGGAGCCTATTGCTTGAAAACAGCTCAAAGGTAAATAACCTGCCACTGGCCAGATGCATTTTCTTTGAATGTGGGTTTCAGTGCTGTTTCAGTGAATGTGAGTTTCAAAGGTAGAGAAGCTTTAATGCCAAGTCTGTTTTCATTGTAAGACTAGTGCTTTGTTTAGGTTTAGTAAATGACTATCAGTGTTTGGGCTGTAACGTTTGAAATAAAAGTTGTAAATTGAATCCAAATGTCTGTAATCATTGTAGAAGTAAAGCATAAAACAGTATGCTCACTGAGAGATTTGAACAGAGTCTATGGCAAATGGGGAGAAATAGTCAAGTAATGGGATACTGGAATGGCTGTGTGGGTGGGGCTGTGTGAGCGGGGCTCTGGGTTTGCACCCCCCCTGTAGAAAATCCTGCGGGCTGCCTTGATCCTCATATTTCTTCAGTTAAGTATGTCTGCTGCAACATCATCACATCTGGTCTAGTTTTTTAGGCTATAGCCCATTGACATTCCATGTTGCCAAGTTCAGTTTTGTTCCTATCATGCTGCTTGTTAGTTTCCACTTGTGAACTTTTTCTTGTTTGCTTGCTATGCCTTACTTTCCCTTTATTGGTGTACACTACATATTTATCAGACTTTTTTCGGATTTCTTTCTTGCATAATTAATATCTTATAAGATTTTCTAATTTTATTGTGTGCTTTTGTAAATTAAATGTTATTTCTTTGTAAATGCATTGCTCTGTGGTGCTGTAAATACCTAGACCCATTTTTTCAGGAAAATTCTAATAAATTACATCATGTGACCTGTGGAATGCTTTGATTACTGGGAATTATGGGAAGAGCCATTAGTTTAAAAAGAAATTAACATTCCCCTGTGTTAAAATGATACAAAGTATTTTGTGTAGTTCTGGAGATCCCATCTTCACATGGCTATTTTAAGAGCAGATATAGTTATAGTTATCAAGAGGAAAATAAAAATCATTCACAATTTCAGCAGAAGTCATATAAAGGGAGAAATTATAGTAGAGGAATATATACAACTTTGAAGAAAGGGGGCAGGGGATGATAGAAGGTTTTATGTGCCTCAAGGGAATCAACCAAAAGACTACTGTATTAAAAATGAGAAATAAAGGTTGTAGTGTTGCTCAAACAGGATGCATGGATGTTATTTTTTCTACAGTAATGGGATGGCTGGTATATGTTTGGAAGAGCCTTTTTGAAAAGGTTGTGTGATCTGAAACTGTGGCACTTGCAGAATGCATAAGCTAACATAAAGAAGTGCTTATGATAGGGTTGAAAGAGTAATGTGTTAAGCAGAATCTGCAGCTGATAAAAGGGTAGACCAGGCTTAACTGGCTCTTCAAAATCATTGTTCTTATATTCTTATTTAAGGGAACAAAGAGTGACTACAACTTAGATATGTCTTTCATTAAAATTGATCATGCTATAGTGAATTATTGCATTTTACTAGATTCATATGCTGAAATTATTGCTTTTCAACTATTTTTTTGAATTTTGCTTGTTTTTTCTTATGTATTTTCCCAGATGAAGCCTAAACTAGACCCCTTTGGAACCAAACTCTTCTCCAACTAAGAGATCTAAATATATAAGTAAATAAATACATACATATTTACATACCATTTTTTGGACAGCAAACAATTGTTGTAAGACAAATTTAATGGTGTGGATAATTTGAAACAGATCACTGTACTGTATTATTGATCTCATAAGTTAAGTAGCAGTGAGGTTAAATATGTTGTGTATAACATTCGTAGTGTATGGTTGTGAGATATATCACTCTAAAATGTAGGCTGTTTTTCTTTTTCAGGTCTTTATCTTTCTGTTTAACTTAGGATATATATCCCATTTTAAGTCCTGGTTATAGGTAAGACAATTAGAATAATAAAGAAATTCTCCTATGTAAATAAATTTTACCTAAAAAATATTTTATAAATAATTCCATCCAATGTCAACTGGCTCTACTGTAGTTATCCACACTCATTTTAAATACACTTTCTAACAGTCATTCTTACAGTATTATTAGTATTCTTTAGAAATTGTTTTCACTTTTAAATTCTGCAGTTCGTCTTCTGTATTCTTCTGCTTTGCATAAAAGAGTAATATGAAAGTTGTGTATACATTTCCACGAATGAGTGCAAAGGATATATGTACGTTTTTTTCTGATTCTGTTTCCTTTATTATTTTATACTTTTGTTTTTGTGATTCTGCTTCATGTATTATTGTAACTCTGGAGCTTTAATCCTGCACCTCTGTTGAAATGGGATTCAGTGCCTAATCAGACTTGCCCTGTATACAAAGGCAAATATACATGCATCACACACACACACACACACACACACACACACACACACACACACACACACACACACACACACACACACGTACAGATGCACACACACACAGACACGCACATATAAAGGTAGTTTTAAAGTCAATCAGCTTCATTTGCATGCGCGTCTGTTTGCAATAAGCTTTATTAGCCATTTCCAAAGCAATATTCAGTGGTCTTAGAGCCTTTTTGCACTTTGATTTATTATTCCCTGTTAATAATCTGAGTAAAATAAATGTTTCCTGAAATTCTAATCCGTTTTCTTTTTTGTTCCACAGCCTTTTCATGTGCAGCTGGGGAGTACCTGGACATAATGAATCAGGTGTGCAGCAAATGTAATGCAGGAACGTATTCCTTAGGGAGTGGTATAAGGTTTGATGAGTGGGACAACATTCCTTCAGGATTCTCTTTAGTGGCTACATTCCTTGATAGTCCCACTGGCGCATCTTCTAGTAATGAAGGTAGTTGTATAAAGTAAGTAGTTTGTATATTAGTGTGAAATAGACTAATCATCTATGTTAATTTACGTTTTGTTGAATTTTTTTTTTCTTCTGCAAGCAAATTTGTGTGACATTTTATTTTTTAGGGGTTGGGCAATGTTAGGAAAGAAACACAAATCAAATTCTGCCTTCTAATATGAACTTCTGTCACAAGAAAAAAATATCTTGTTGACTGTTACACAGTGTGTCAGTGAGATAATGAAATTTTAACACAGCTCTGCCAAGTCTGGGGCAGTCTCCTTTTAATTATAATGTATTTATGAACTTGCTCCACCCACCTTACACATCAAGCTAAATGCAAATGCATCCCAACTGGTGTAGTAATCTATGGTACCAGTTTTACCTCCACATTATAATTCCCCAAAACATTCTTCAGTCTCTTGTAGAGGTACAACATGTATTCAATGAGCAACTATTGCTATACATGATGCAATTAATATACATTTTCTGAATTAGGCAGTTTTCATATTATACTCATACTCTACTCAGTAAAATCTGTAGCTGTTATTGTTTTGTATATAATGTGCATTTTATTGTTTTGATACTGTATTTCCCAAGTATACTCATTCTGTAGTTGTCAAACACTGTACTACCTGTTGTATTTCCCAGGCTGAGACTGAAATTGATCAGATGTGCTCAGTGCTCTACCCCAGTTAACAAATTCAAATAAATGAACAGTAAATGTGCTGATGTCATGGGTCTAACCTTTTTCACAATGAAGCAGTTGACTTAGAGGAACTGAAAAATCAGAGTAATAATTTGTGTGTGTCAATTACAGGTCTTAAATTTATTTTTCTGTATTCTCTACAGTAAATACCTGGCAGTGTGAACCTTGGCTCCAGATGATTGTCACTGTTGAAGTGACACCCATGTGCAAAAATGGGAAAAAGGGTTTGTGGATGAATGTATGGGAGTAATTTAAAATAACTGAGCATATATTATCAGGCAAGCATACATATACTACACACACGCGCGTGCACACACACACACACACACACACACACACACACACACACACACACACACACACACACATATATATATATATATATATATATATATATATCTATGTATAAAAAACTAGTCAGGTTGGCTGCTTGGGGTAAAGGGCTTGGAGCCCTGATAGTGAAGCAGGAGACCTGGAAGAATGCGACTAATAGGATACACTTTATTTTGCTTTCAGTAAGTCTGGCATATATACAGAAGGAGATCAACATTCATTCCATACTAATTGGTAGTCTTTTGGCTAGCTACCTGAAGTGGTGCACGTGAAGGTTAGAATTTCCTTACTTAAAATCAGAATATAAAGTTAAGGGGCAAAATTCTAGACAGTCTAGGGGAAAACAAGTAAGTTAGAAAAATAAAATTAATGCTAGTAAATATTCTGTGTCACTTAATGTATGCATGATTTAAGGGAAAAGTGTATGTATGTCATCAATGTGTCATTACTCTGAGATTTATTATAGAGATCATTAAGCATCAAACTCCCACCCATCAAACTGCAATAAAATATGCAAAGTGTTTTTGAAGAGGGCAAGTCCTTCTGCATCCCAACTCCCACATCTGTAAATATACCAACTTTGAGATCACACAGAAGTGGGAATTAGTAGCAGGTTTCTTCTCTTCACTTTGATGTGTTCTTGTACAGCACTACACTTCTCCTATGAATGGAATGGTTGATTTTTGAAGTATAGAGTCCTACAGTTATCACTATGTCAGAATGCACTACACCAATATGTTTATCATTGAAAAATTACATTTGCAGTATATTCTGTTGGTAGATTGTAGAGTAAATCATGGACACGTTCTTTCATTTGCACTGCAGTCTCTTTTTGTTATATTTTGTTAGATCAAAGTTCATGTGAAGGGTGAATGGAAGTTTCATTATTCTGTGATTGATATCTGATGTCAGTGGAGTAAGAGGATTTGTACCTTTTTTTCCTACTGTCGTGTGATCTCAAAATCATTTTTTTGTTTTATGTATTTTTATAGTTCATATGAAAAAGAAATGCTTTCCTTCTGTTATAGTAAATCTCAATGCTAATTTACCTTTGTAATATAAATTTTTATGTAGTGGCATAATGAATGTTAGGATGTTATAAAGCTGTTAAAATATCTTTTTGTTGAAGCAAGTTACTATTCTTGCAAAAGTGCTGTTTTGCTATGCAGTGCAGTATTTGAGCGGGTGTTTCTACAACATGACATGTGGAATAATTAGTTATTTTGCATATGGTCTAGGAGACCATTGAGAAGCCGAGCCCAGTTTCTCAGTTGTTCCAGATAACTGCTTAATTAAATGACTTGTTCATAGTCGTATAGTAGGTTAATGAAGGTTGAGGGAATCAAATTCTGGACTATAGGATGAAGATGTTTAACAGCTTTTAACCTTAATCCTGTGAGTGAGCGGTCAGGTAAAATGTAGTACATAAACTGCTCTGAGTGCATTAGCTGGTTTAAAACATAAAATAGACTTTAAGGAGATGATAATTCACAAACCCTGGTTTTACAGGACTAGTTCTCTGTCCTAGAGATATAAGGCTGTTGAAGTGTGTGTGGTGCTATTTGAACCAGGATGTATGTAGCAGACATTATAGCAGAGCATACAGTAACAAAAACTGATATGAACCACATGTAGTAGTGATTTGAAAAGATAATTCTGTAGCCCAGTGGAGCAAAGGAGTCTGCTTCTCAGTGCAGAGGGATCTGTATGGTCAAGAGTAAGGGGCATTTGCTGATTGCCAATCTTTTTCCATGGAGAGGGAGTATTGTGGCAAAAGGTACTGACTCTTGGAATATACCTGCTATAAAGTGTACTGAAAGAGGATATGGAACAAATGGAAGGTACCTATAGATCCATTTGGAGGATTACCTGACATTACTTGGAGTTTTTGGTGGGGATTGTACCTCAGCTGGAACCAAGCAGGGGAAGTAAAAAGTGTAAGACTGTGTTTTATTTAGGGGACTTCTTGATTAGTGAATTATACTGGTGTTCATTTTGCCTTTATCCTTCACTGTAAGTAAAATGCACTGAATTTGCAGTTGTGTCTCCACTGTGTGTGTGTGTGTGTGTGTGTGTACACAAACACACATGTGCACTTAGTAAAAATTCAAAAGGTTGAATACCTAGTTCTTTGAAAAGTTTTTTGTAAGATTAAAAAAGAGAGAAAATGCACAAATGAGTGAAATGTCATTTGTGAGAATCACTTAAAGTTAAATTAAAGTTTTATATAGGTTATGTAAGTAGGAGCATCCAGGAAAATGAATGTTTTAATTTAAAAGTAGTGGTTATAGTAATGTGCAAGGTCGCATTATAGCATTTAATGTGTATGTGCAAGTGTTTGCAGGTTAGTGTTAGAATAAGGGTTGCATTGTGTTGCATGTGTGTGTTCTGTGTCATTTTGGCATATGTAGTGGTGCTGTTAAAGGGTTTTAGTAATGTATTGTTTCAGTTTGGGGTTAGGACAGGAGCAAGATTTGGGTTAGCATACATGAGTAAGGTGGCGTATTTGGAGTGGGGGTGGTGGTGGTGGCTGTGGCATTTTGCAGGAAAAAAGGAAGAAAAAACAACCCAACTTTTGTAGTGACATTTGCCAGAGTTCTATACCATATGGGAAAACATGTTACAGGAAAGTTAAAGGGAGAGACAAATGCCAACTATGTTTAGAAACACTTTACCAAATTATTTTCCATATAAAGGAACATGCCACGAGTAACAAAGGGAAAGAAAGTTTAAAAGGCCTACCTATGTGCAGAGTGACTCATGAATTGTCTGACTTTACTTTTCAGGACATAGAGCTTTGCACATTCGTTGACTTCCAATTTCTGTATAAACAAAATAAATGTCACTTTATTTGAATGGGTTATTTTCAGAACGGCTTGGCATTCATTTCTGCACCTTAAAGAATAAGGAGGTTACAACTTGTTACAGGTCCTCCTGCCATTTTACTAGGGGGGATAGATGCAACACTTCAGTGTGGGCTGGTTGTGTTGATATAGAAAACAACAAAAGTGAAAACATACTCATGGATGGGCTACAGTGGTGCAGGTGTGGGGGATTTTTTAATTTAAATAATGCTGTTTTAAAATGAAATACTGTATTGTGTGCTGTAGTGTGCTTACTGTGTGGTATTTTCCTTGTGATATGAATCTTATTGGTGGTGGTTTGCTCAACAGTGTTGGGGTCACTGCTAGCCATCCTGCTGGACAGTATGAAAGTTTTATCTTTGTTACAGTCAATAGTTTGTACATGTGTATTTTTTTTGTATATTTTCTGTTTGTGTGTGTGTACAAGCAGTCTGTGTGTGTCTATCTTCTGTCTCTGTGAGCCAGCAACAAGATGTAATACATTACTGTGGTCATTATTCAGTCATTCTTTCATGTGCTCTCAGTTGGACATCTGAGGTGTGGACATTTAGTAAAGTAGCTGTAATTGTGTTTCTGTGTGTGTATGTTTACAGAGGGGTGGCTACAATGGGTTACACTGTATGTGTTAGACAGAAATAAATTGAGATATATTAACATTTTCTTTAATCATAAGGCATTTGATATGTTAACAGTGTGTGTGTAACAGGTAGATATGGAGGCAGTTTGTATTTGAAAGTGATTGCTATTTACTGTGGTTTGACCATATTTAAACAAGGCTAGCATGGGTTTTAAGTGAAACAAGCCCAAATACAGTATTGTGAAATTATTCTGTTTATTCAGTCACAGTTTGATATATGAGGTGTATGTAGTCAAACTGGCTGTAGTTCATGGATACTGAGTCAGTCTGTGGATGAAATTGACAGACCTTTGCTGTCATTTGATCACAGGTAAACCAGTCACTGATATGGCATAGCAGGGCTGGTGTTTAAGTGAAACAAGTCTACATTAGTTGAATTTGTTCACAGCTGAGCATCTGAGGTGTAACCTTCTCATATGTCTGAAAGAAAATTGCTTTCTTGAAGTAGGTTTAGAATGCATTCTTAAGAGGAAGACTACTGCTGGAAGACTGTATTGCATGTGCATTAGTTTATAATTGGCTATTTATTTAAACTGTCTACCTTGTTCAAATTTGTCCCTGTAGTAATAATAACCCTGCCCCAGTCCATTTAGATATGCGCATTCATTGCCTCCCTCTGTCACCAAATTATGTGAAGCAGTAATATAAAAATGTAAAGTGTTGATGAGGATAGTGATTGAAAAAAAAAAGTGTTTTTCAAATGTTAATTCCTGGCTTCACTCAGAAAATAGAAGTACAAATAGAATAGAAACAGAATGAGATAGAGAGAAAGACAGAAATTGCATTGTCAGCAGTCACTTTTTAGTTGAAATATTTGGCAGACATTTAAATATCTTCTCAACTGCACCATTGCTAAGGAGTAATTCACGTTTCTAAAATGTTTTGTTTTTTTCTCTTTGCTTTGGGTGCATCACATTTTGTCATGATGCTGAAAACAAATATTACAGAGTGAAAACCAACCCAAACAAAATACAGTAAGCCATAAAAGCACCACTGAATGCTTAGATGGTCATCATTGATCACTGCTGCAATAGCCTTAGCTGTATGGGGGTTATACCCTGCCAAGGGTATGGCAGCCAGCTAGCTTCCAAAGTAAAAGACAAGTTTGGGTGCCAAGCCCTACAGAGCTTTACTGCCCCTGAAGGGTATGCTCGTTTGAGGCTTTCAAGGATCAGTGGTTGGCATGTGCAGTTCCTTTGCTGGGAAAATGAGATCCCTTTAGGGAGAACCTTCCATCAAATAAGAAAAGTTATTTTCAAACTATGAGTTTGTTTTAATGAACTGTCACCAGAACATATTGTACTTATAAATGGGAGGTGCTCTTTTTTACATTCTGTTGGCCCCATGGTCCATCCTTCCTCCAACCACAAAGAAAAAGTTCAGCAAGCATCCTTTGACATCAGATTAGGCTAGCAATTTGCCTCAGCTGCAGGTCATTATCTACGCTGTAGTCATTAGTTGTATCTCAGACCACTCATCTATTACCCAGGATTCCTCTGGTGTTGCACCTACAGCCACTATGGACCAGGGGTTAGTCAAGTACTCTCTTGGGGTCCCTTCTTTGGGTGAGGGAGTGTGTGTCTTGCCAGTCCTGGGAGAGGGAACGGAGAAGGCTTCCCTATTTTTTTTTTTTCAGAATGTAGTTCCCTTTCCTGAGGAATCACATCTACCATTAATAACATTGTTGGTCCCAGTTTTCCTGTCAAAAAGAAACAGAAAACTAAGCATGTATCTATTCCTGCTCAAATTTCCTTGGACAATTGTTTACTGCATCTGGCTCAGAGTTTAATTCAGGCTATTGATGCATCTTGTAAAGCAAGTTCTAGTAATAGAAAGAGGGATTCCTCCTTTCCTGAAGACATTCAAGATTCTGAATCTTGGACAGGAGGATGAAGGGATGCATATAGAGTTTTCTCCATAGATTTCTGATTCAGACTCAGAAAAAAGCTTAGTTTCTGACTCTTCCTGTATGGGAGTTGTATTTCTCTGATACTATGGGCGTTCCTTCGTTGAAGGTTGTGCGTTAGGCCCGGCAAGCCAGTACATAAAAATATACTGCTAATCATTAGCGGACGGGAGTTCCGCTGTGGCGGCCCCTAACCGGGAAAAGCCAAAAGACACAAACAAACAAACAAACTATTTCTGAAATGTTTTTGTGTTTTCAGTGGAAGAACACTGATATTTTTCAGTCCCTCAAAAAATACTGATGAGTTGTCACAAGAAGAGGTTGCAGAACCTGCACCCATTTCTCCAGTTCTGCAGTTTTGGAGGAGGTTTGTGTTACTGCCTGCAATTTTCCTGACAGTCAGCCAGCAATCGCCAAACAGTTTTATACAAACCTGATCAAGCAGCTACAGCTTTAGTTAATTCTTTAGTTAATTCTGCTGCTGCTAAACATTAAGTTAATTCCAATCCTACTCTCTTTCTGATAAGGATGGAAAAATTATTGATAAGTATTAGGAAAAAGTGTATGCTTCTGAAACTTTGATTTTTCAGAATTTTGAATCATTAGACTAGTGTGTTAAGATTTGTTCTGACTAACTGGAAAAGTGTGAGGATTTTTTTTATCTGCAGTTTCTTTTTGTGAGGAAATATCTGCTTTAAATAATTTAGTTTCTTCTATTCTTCAAGTGACTACTCAATGTTTACAGTGTATATGTAACTCTTGATATTTCTTTAAGGGATATGGGTACTGGTACTGTTTTGAGGAGAATTACATGGCTGCATTCTCAAAACCTCCAAGATAAAAATTAGATTTTTAAATTGCCCTTTGGATAGCGATTTACATTTTGGATCCTCTGCTGCAGAGGTGGTGAAACAGTGTGATGAAAGGGGTAAGCTGATATAGGCAATATAATTTTTTTCAGTCTTCCTTTTCTGAGTTTTTGAAGGGATTCTCTCACTCCTCATCCAGTTTTGGTAAGAAACAAAATAAACATTCTCAGTAAAATACAATGTAAACAGGCATTTATAAAGAAAGGCATAGTGGTGCAGCAGTAGCATTGTCATCTCACAGCAAAAGGTTCTCTGGTTTGATTCTCAGCTGGAGTGTCTTCTGTGAGGAGTCTGCATGTCCCCCCTGCTTTTGTGTGGGTGTCCTCTGGGTGCTCTGGTTTCCTCTGTGTGTGTGTGTATATATATATATATATATATATATATATATATATATATATATATATGTATGTATGTATATATATATATATATATATATATATATATAGATATAGATATATATATAGTTATATATATATAGATATATATGTACACATACAGATATATATAGATATGTATATATATATATATAAATATATATATACACACATGTATATAAATATATATATATATATATATATATATATATATATATACACACATATATATATATATATATATATATATATATATATATATACATATATCTATATATATATATATATATATATATATATATATATATATATATACATATCATGGTTTTAACTATTTTTATGTTGTACAGTAAATCGTTTTACATCATTGGATTTGGTTGCTGGTCTTCGCAGGGCAGTATATACCAACCTAGAGGTGACTGGACACTTATTGGTTTCTCCGTGGCATTGATTGTTGTTTGGAGTTGTTTTCTTAGTGAATATTCAGTTGTCGATCTTAGCTATGGATGACACCGGTGGCAATACACCCAAATGGATGGTGGATGAAAAAGATGAGTTACAACAGCTTCGTGCTGACCTGGTAGTGCTCAAAGGCCAAGTCGGCAAACTGTTTGATTTCCTCAAACAGGTTTCTTCTGACCTGGTATGTACATCGAAGGAGGGCCAAAGCAATACAGGGGCCAAGTCTGGCAGCCCTTCATTACAGACTAGTAGTGGGGAATTCAGTGGGGACATACCTGATACAGAGCAGAACAAACCTACATTTAAAACAGTATGTTTGGACAGGAGGGATGACATTGGTCAACCAAAAGTAACTGGTCATACTGAGGACAGTTTTCCTATTCCCAATGGACAGGGTACAGTGGCCAGAAGTTTTCCGATAGACATTGAGCAGGCTCTCAACATTCAGAGCCTTTAAATAGTAGTAAAATAAATATTTCAAATTTTACTTTTGATTTTTCTATTTATGACATTGATGAGGAAGCCAAACGAGTTGGTGCTAAGCCCAAGAGAGTGTTTCCCACTAAGACATATTCTAATGTTGTTGGGAGGAATGAACAACATTCTAAAGGTACTGTTTCTTCTTCAAATTATTATACAGCGACATCAGTAAGAGCTGGCAATAACAAAGAGACGCAGTTTAACAAATTTCTGAACACTGACTGTAACTTTGATAAAGCATCTCAGGTTACAGAAGGGAGCAATATGGGTTCGGAAGTAGTGGGAACCTTGAAGGACATGATATATACAATGAGGAAGAAGCTTAAGAATATTAATGGCCTTAAAGCTGATAATGCATATTTACAGAAATGTATCACTATGAAAATAGTACCTAAAGGTTTAAGATTTTTTAAAACCCCTATGGGAATAGTGTTGACGGACAATGTGATATGTGAATTCAATCAATTTTTTGATGACTGTGGTATTAATTTTATGAAAATGATTACGAAACACAATGATGAAAGGTTATGCAAATTAGTGCAAGAAACGGAAAATTTAAATGTAAAAATCACCAATGATTTATTATTCTTGGAATGGGAAAGGTTATATTGTAAACAATTTAACATAGTAGAATGGTGGACACATAATATTTGTGAAACCAAGCACAAAAATATACGCAGAGATGTAGAACAATACAGGAAAGGGGTGGCATATAATTGGTATAAGGACAAAGTGAGGTGCAATGCAACAAATTTGACACAAAAAGAAGATTACAATACAGGTAGAGTCAATGATAGGGAACAGTACTACAATGAATCACATTTTTGGAGGGACCAAACACAACAGGGACAGCCACACAGAAACAATTATTATCAAAGACATTACACAAGGGTGATGGACAAACAGAAGGAATGGGACAACAACAGAAGGTGGTAGTAAATAGTATTCTTCGTAACTTCAATACTGACAAAAAAATTAAAGTGGAAAACCGAAAACATACTTTAAATGGTTTTAACATTTACATTTTTTCTAACATAATTATACATAATACACATTTTAATTTATTGGCAAAAGGGATGAAATATACACCTACCCCCCATTTTGATTTGGTCGATAGTCTATGTGAATTAAAGAAGTTCACTAGGATAATTAACCTAGCTATAATGTACAAGGGCAGGCCAAACATTCAAAAAAATATTGAAAAGGAATCTACTAGTATGGATTCAGTGTTCAGTCAAAAGAGTACTTTTATCCCCCCCAGTCATCCCCTTGTTGACACCTATGAGAAAATAGTGACTAGGGAGATTTATAATTTATATAGTGAATACAAGAAAAAGAAACATATTAGTAATTTAACTTCAAAAGAAAAGAAAACATTACATGAACTTCAATTGGACGCTAGTCTTAGGGTTATGAAACCCGACAAAGGTGGTGGGATTGTCATTTATGACAGTATAGAATACACTAAAAGAATGTATGATATTTTATACAGTTCGGGTAACTATGAATCCATTTCTATTAATGAAGTTAACATAGCTTATCAAAGAATTGATTCCTACCTGGAAGAATTTTACATTGATGGTAGGATAACTAAGGACATCTACAAATTCCTGACAGTCAAGTACCCAAGGCTTGCTACATTAGTGGGTATACCAAAGATACACAAGAACATGGTTGACCCGCCTTCTCGACCTATTATATCGGGAAGCAAGTCAAAAACATTCCCTGTCGGCAAATTCATTGATGTCAGACTCAAACATATTTATAAAAAATACCACATATGGTTAAAGATTCTTGGGAATTTTTAAGGAAGTTTCCCATTCAATCCTGGAAGAAAGGGTGGTTATTTGTCACTATTGATGTCATTGACTTTTTTTTATGTATTCCTAAACATGCAGGACTTGAAGCCTTTTGTAACAGCATTATGAAACATTCTGATATTAAATGGGATGAAGTCAGTCTTATAATGGAATGTATGAGTGTAGAGTTAGAAAACAATTTTATTTACTTTGAGGGTGAGCACTTCAGGCAGACCAGGGGGGAAGCTATGGGAGCAGCTTGTGCTCTCATTTTTGCCAAGCTGGTCATGCTTGACTGGGAATACAACATCTTATTACAGAGTGCTCATCTCTCTGACATTATGCACTACTCTAGGTTCCTGGATGACATTTACATATTATGGAATTCCAATATAGATAAATTAGATGAATTTATTCAATTTTTGAATAATAGCAGCGAATTCCTCAAATTTACCTACTCCTATAGTCAAGAAGGAATCGCTTACTTGGGCACATTCATATATGAACATGAGGGCTCACTTCATTCCAAAATATATAGGAAAAATACATTCTCCAATGATTATCTTGAATATCTAAGTTGAAATATAATATTTATAAAGGGCAATGTATTAGAGCCCTACGTATGACATCAGATCTCATCACACTAGTAGATGAAATCCAACTTATAAACAATATGTTTCAGGACAGCGGCTATCCGTTGGATATGATGCATGATGTGGGTCAGTATGTATTAAATGAATGGGGTAATAAATACAAACCCCTGTTGGGTTCAGATACATACACAGACACATACAAGGATCAGGGGCTAATGCCCTTTAACAACGATACTAAAGTGGAGTCAAAGGGGATGGAGTCGCATCAGAGATCTTTAATTATGTTATACAGTCCATCAGCTAATGAATTAATCAAAATCATTCACAAGTATTGGTACTTGATTACAGGGGATTTTTGTTTATCTGAAATCATGGGTACTAAACCAGGAATAGTGTATAAGATGAGGAAAAATATAAAAAGTTACATGGAACAACAAAAGCAGGGCAACAGGGACAATAATAAAGGAAAGGATTATTGTACCACAAAATGTGGTTCATGCAACCAATGTAAATTTATAACTGATAAAAAATATATATGTGTGTGTGTGTGTATATATGTATATATATGTATATATGTATATGAATATATATATATATATATGTGTGTGTGTGTGTATATATATATACAAATAAATATATATATACATATATATATATATATATACATATATGTATATAATGTGTATATATATATATATATATATATATATATATATATATATATATATGTATATATATTATATATATATATATATATATATATATATATATATATACATATATATATATATATATTTATATATATATGTGTGTATATATATATATATATATATATATATATATATATGTATATATATATATATATATAAATATGTTGTTGTGTCTTTCAGCTTATCCCGGTTAGGGGTCGCTGTGGTGCTGCGGTAGCGTTGTCGACTCACAGCAAGATGTTGTCACGTTCAGTTCTCAGCTAGAGCGCCTTCTGTATGGAGGCATGCGTGAATGGGCGTGCCTTTGTTGAAGGTTGTGCATCAGGGCTGGTAACTCGGTACGTAAAAATCCACTACCAAACATTAGCGGACTGGAGTTCCGCTGTGGCGACCCCTAACCGGGATAAGTATATATATATATATATATATAAA